>NC_056735.1:1304520947-1304530947 GCF_019279795.1 Protopterus annectens
GGAGCTTTGTTTTGTATAGATAGGTAGTTTGTTCCAGAGTATGGGAAGTTTCTGGGACACAAATCTATCCCTCCAACATGTTCTGTTTATTGTGGTGACACGATTTAGGTCCCTAGAGTGTGTAGCTCGGAGGGATTGGGATTTCTTTAAGTGGAGCATGTCCAACAGCTCTGGGTTTGACATAGCTTTGTATGTTAGGCAGAGATCGCCTGTGAGTAGGTGATATGTGATGGAGTAAAGCTGGAGTTTTTTGAGACGGTCTGCATGGGGCATCTGTTTGAGGCCAGTAATCCTCTTTGTGAGGTATTTCTGTGGCCTTTCCAGTTGTTGTAGATGTCTTGTGAGGTGCATACCAAAAGGGCCGTTGTAGTCTATAATGGGTCTAATGAGTGACTAGTAGAGGGGAACAATGACCTCTTTTTCCTGGATGAGAAACCTTTTGTGATGAGGTGTGCCATGAAGAAGGATTTCCTGATTACTGCGGCAATGTGATTATCAAAGGAGAGACTACTGTCCACCTGTGTCCTAAGGTCTCTTATTACACTTTCGGTGTTAAGTAGGCTACCACTTATGTGGTAGCTCATGGGTACAGAGTTTTTACCAAAAGGGATGACAATGCACTTTTTGGCAGGATTTCATTGTCTCAGAAATGACCGACTAAATAAAAAAGGTGGAGGCACTGCCCTAGTCTACTCTAACCTTTTTACCTTAATTCCCCTCCAAATTCCAATTCCTCAATTCCAGAACACTGAACTAACTGCTGGAATTCTAAAATTAAATAAACATAAAAATATCTATATCATTGCCCTTTATATCTCACCTGGTAAAAATATCTCTACACTCGAAAATATACTCCTATGGGCCTCTACTGAAATTATTTATTTTTATTTATTTATTTTACATTTGTTGACCGGGATAGTCTGACTGGATGCATGTCCATTTTCAGCGGAGGCCCAGGGAGAAAAGCTCCAAGGGTAAGCAGATACAGCATTACATAATACAAACAGACTATTTACAGAGATTACATAAGTAAGAAAGTTAAACAAGTTCCACAGGTTAGAGTTAATCCCGAGTGTAAATCAGGATTAAATTAAATTACACAGTAAGTAATACTTTTAAGTGCAGGAGTATTGTTCAGATTATAGAGGATTTTGTAGGCCATAATCAGTTGGTTATACTGGATTAGGCTAGGTAGTTCAAGCCACCCAAGCTGATTTAGATTGATGCAATGATGTGTCCTAAATGGTAGCCCAGTGGCAAACCTGGCAGTGTGGTTGTAGCAGATTGAGAGTTTGTTAAGGACAGTCTTGTTTATATTTGAGAGTAGAGGGGATGCATACAGAAGGGTTGAAAGAAGGTGAGAGCGAGCTATGGCAATTTTAGCTGGAGGGGTTAGGAAGGCTTTTATTCTGTAAAGTGACCCTAGTTTTTTATTGATTGTTTTGATAGTTTGGTTAACATGTAGGTCGAATTTTAGATTATTATCTATGATGACACCTAATAGTTTTGTAGAGGGGTCAGAGGAGATTATTGTGCCATCATTTGAATTTATGGTAAAGGTGAAAGCAGCAGACCTACGTGTTGGTGAAAATAACAGCATTTTAGTCTTTTGGGGATTTAGGATCAGACGATGTTCAGAAAGCCAGTTTTCTATTGTATTATAGGTGGTCTAGGTAGCTGACCATAACTCTATTGGAGATGTGGCCGAGCAAATCAGAGTAAAATCATCAGCATATTGGATACAGTTGACTTTTTGGATGACAGTATAAAGGTCATTAATGAAGATGGACTAATTAACTATGAAACTTATATCCTTGGTGATGTGAGTATGGACTGGAATAAAATCAATTGCCTCTCTCCCTCCCTATCCATTAACCTCTATAACTTCACTCAAATAATCCTCTCCATCACTCGACCTAACAAAATAAACCCTCCCAGATTCACTGTAGATTGGATTCTAGTCTCAGATCCAAATAAAATAACCAATTCTGGCACAATTCCTGATGCCTTTAGCGACCACCTCCCAGCCTTTATGCATCACTCAACTAGTTCCTCACCACACCAGCATCACTACTTTCAAATTCGTAACCTCAGTAGCTTCAAACCAACTACTTTCTCAAATACTTTCAAATAAATGAACTGGCAAATTCTAAACATCCCTCCTCTTGACAAGGCTATAGAATACTTCAACTCTGTCTTCCTTGATACTTTAAACTCACTAGCCCCATTAAGAAACTTCTTCTTCTTTCGGCTTTTTCCCAGTTAGGGATCGCCACAGCGGATCACCTGTCCGCTCATGATTGGCAGTAGAGTTTTATGGTGTCGAGTTGCCAGCCCGACGCCCAACCTTCCACAGAAGGCACACGCATGCACGCACTCAAACCTAGGGCCAGTTTAGAGTGTCCAATCCACCTACAGCATGTCTTTGGGAGGAAACTGGAGCACCAGGAGGAAACCCACGCAACCTCAGGGTGGACATGCAGACTCCGCACAGAGGGTATCCCAGCCAAGAATCAAACCAGAGAACCTCTTGTTGTGAGGCAGCCCCATTAAGAAACAAAAGGATAAAAGCTAAAACTGCTCCTTGGCTATCCAAAGAAACAAAACAGATTATGCACCAAAGGACAAACTATGGAAGCTTTACCAAAACAAACTGGCCAATACCTTGCTCCAATATAAACAGCTCCGCAACTGTGCAAAACAACTAATCACCGAAGACAAAAAAATCCTACTGAATCAGACTTCAGTCCAATAACAATAAAACCCCAAAAAATTCTGGAACTCAATAAACTCACTCCTCAATCCAGGCTCCAAGAATAATCCCTGTCCTGACCCAAGTAAATCTGACCTCGAACTAGGCTATGAATTTAACTCATTTTTCATAGACTCTATTACTACCCTCTCCAAGACATTTCTCAATAATAACCCAACTGCTCTACACTCTCCACCTTCTAACTCACCTAATCTGTTTGAACTCAAAGACATCTCCACTAACTTTTATAAAAAAACTTTTGTCCAAACTTAAACCTTGCTCTAACGCGCCCGACAATATTCCCTCTTCCTTCCTAAAATGTGCTGCTGATGGCATTTCTCTCCCAATCAGCATCATTATTAACCAATCCATAAAAAAATCATATGTCCCCAAACAATGGCGCTCCGTTTATATTCTTCCTGTTCATAAAGGAGGCAAAAATAGCATCTCAAACTTTTGCCCCATTGCTTTGCTCTCACCAATCTCCAAAATTCTAGAAAAATGCATCCACCTCCAACTTATGCCTTTCCTGACTCAAAACAGTCTTCTCACTCCTACCTAGCATGGCTTCCGTCCAGGCCATAGCACAATAACCACTCTACTCTCTTTCCTAGAAACTGTCAATCAAGCTTGAGATTCAGGACACTTAGGGCAGGATTCACGAATCCTCCGTGTAAGACTTAATAAGTCTTACACGGAGGCTGCAGTTGAACAGTATGACGTCAGCAAGCCATGAATATTCATGAGGGCACGTTGACTCATCAGTAACTCTTACACAGATTGAGTATGAAAGCAGGGGCGTGTCCGACTGCTGAGCAGTCTAAATGGTCATGCCCCTGCAAGTTGTTACAAAGCACAATGTCAGCACACAAGAGCAAGGCCGCTTAAATGTACTTGCACCCAACAGCATACTCCCTGACACTGGAAACCCCAATCAAAGTTATAAAACGTAAAATATTATTTTTTTATTTTTAATCCACGATATAGCTGCCTGCATAGCTCTCAACCTCTTAGAATAAGAAATCTGGACAAAGCCATTAAAAAACTGGTTACAAATAGGGACATGTTTTAAATATTGCTCTTACAAATTAGAAAGTTGATAGAATAACAGGTTTTGCATTAGTATGCATGTTCTGTATGATATGCATTAGTATGCATGTTCTGTATGATATGAAGTCTAAAACTCAAGTGTCTGTCATTATTTTCTAACTTCAATCTTTAATAATTTGCCAGAAAGCCACAATTTTATGAAAAATGGACCAAAAATATAAGGCAAAAATTTGGACATTCTGCGAAAATCTGTACAGTTGAGAGGTATGGCTGCCCGTATTTGCGCGTGTGTGTGCGGGTGTGCCCATTGCCTAACCACAGTTAGCAATTGTGACAGCGAATAGCATATAAGAACTAATTATTCAAATTCAGCCAAGTAACAGTAGTGTAATGGTAGAGTGTTAGCCCAAAGAGTAGGCATTCAATGTTCGAGTCCCACCACTACCCTTCTTATTTTTTTATGTTCCAAATCAGTATATGAAATAATACCTGACATATATGATTAAAATATTATAAAAAGCAGTGAAATGGCCAATTTATTATTGAAGAAAATATATATTTTAAAGGCTCCAGATTTAAGCAGTGCTTTACCCAGCTAAATAGGGTTGCCCAAAGTTTAGCAGCGCTTTATCCAGTGCAATGTGTATGTGCGGACGAGCACGCCGCGACAACCAGGGCACTGTAGGGACACATATCCTACACAAGGGTATCATACAGACAGATGCCTGTCATCTGATACATGCTGTATAGCAGTAAGCCGACTATGGCATAGTCATCCACATGTACTATACTTACTATCCCGTCAGTACCACATAGGTGGTAGCCCTCAACATGTATGTTGGGTACCAATGTGTACATACAGCCTCATGTTATGTCATGTGTCCCTTGGTATCCACATATCCATAGGTATTGTGGAGTTCCAAGGTGTGTCACATGAGACATTAGAGGCCTGGATACATATCCACAAGGCGGTTGTACACCTATAAAGACTGTCTATTATTGTCAGTCGTTGTGTATGAACATGTCTGACATATACCCCAGGCATATACCCTCACTCACACTACTAAGTAACTGTCATGGGTGTGTGTGGCACAGATGACCCTGGCCACAGATCACGATAGTGGATGGCCCTGTCACATTCATACATATGTGACCTACGATCTGAGAAACAGCGGCACAACCTGTCAATGGCAACAAATGTATTCATGTAGTATGCAGACTTCACACCTATGTACTGATTAAGGGAACATGTACACATATATATTTGCCACGCAGATGATGTGTGCAATGCATTTACTGTTGTAATCATAATATGTCATAACATAGTAAAAGCAAAACCCACACCGCATTGTCCAAGAGTGACACACACAGAGTCAGCACTTACAGGAATCAACCCCCTGCCTAAGCATGTTATGACACTAGAGAAAGACGCATTAGCACAGCGTGCTGTTTGCTTTACTGGGTGGCTTCCCTTCTCCGTCTGTATTTCTAGGGTGGTGACATCATCAGTCTTTCCAAAGAGGAATATACATCTTTAGTGTGTTTTCCCAGTCTTCAAAAAGGCCACTCCTTTCAAACAGAATCGCACACACACACAGTCAGCACTTACAGGATTCAAACTCCTATCTACATATGTTATACTACTACAGAGACATGCATTAACACGGCACGCTATATGCTTCATTGGGCATTTGTCTCCACCTGCTGTACTTGTAGGATGCTGACATCACCAGACTTTCCAAAGAAGAATGTAGCTCCTTCATTGTGTCTACAGTAAGGCCACTCCTCTCAAAGGATGTAACACACATGCCCAACACCCCCATACACACACATTCAGCATTTGTAGGTTTCAAACCCCTACCTAACTATGTTATGATACTACAGAGACAGGCATTAACACGGCGCGCTATATGCTTTACTGGGCATTTGTGTCCACCTGCTATACTTGTAGGATGCTGACATCACCAGACTTTCCAAAGAAGAATGTAGCTCCTTCATTGTGTCTACAGTCTACAAAAAGGCCACTCCTCTCAAAGGATGTGACACACATACACAACACCCTCCCCCATACACACACAGACACAGCATTTGCAGGTTTCAAACCCCTACCTAACTATGTTATGATACTACAAAGACAGACATTGACACAGTGCACTATATGCTTTACTGGGTGTTTCTTTTTCACCTGCCACATTTGTAGGTTGCAGATATCTTCTGACTGGTCATGGTAATGTCTGCAGTAATTGCAGGAATGAGCCATGTGTGTTGGAAAGTGTCCAATAGCTCTGTGTGAGTCAGCTGGACAGGTGTATGGGTGATTGTATGTTTGGGCATGGGATATCTTCTATGTCCCTGCTACACAGATGCACAATGGACTGTATATATATGGGCTATCTTGTGTGACCTACTTTTCACATGCACAGTATTCAACTTGGACATGTTGCACATGCCAGACACACTCTGTCTAGGTGTGTACATGCCCTAGGGCAGATAGCCTAGGATCAGGCTCTGCACCTATGATAATGTTCAGGATTCACACCTGTTTATTGATGATACCCTTTGCAGGTGTTTATTGTCTTCATTTCCCCCCTTTCTATGAACAACTTAGGTATCTGCAGCAAAGATGTGATTATGACAGGGTTCGACTATATTGTATATGTGTCTATTGTCATATAGCTGTGTGCACAGGCCAGATAGCTGGATAGTGTGTGGTTCCTGGGTTGACACCTGTAACTGCCTGATAGGTATGGACCATTGCTATACTCTGACATAGCCTATGTGTGTGAGCATGCCCAGTGTAACCTTTCAGAATGTTGCTGACTGAGTTCCACTACCATAGTTGATTTATTCAACATTTTACTTGTAGCTAAAAGGCTTGTAGTCTGCTCATCTGCAAAATAAAACACCCCTGTCAGTCTCAAACCCCAGACCTTGGACACACTAGACTGCATGAATTATTACTAAGCAACAGCAGATGTAAAATAATTTGATGCTGTAATAAATATATCATTCCTTACAATGAAGGAATGTAAAGGAATAATAGAAAGGCCATTAGACAAAGCCTGTTCTGTTAATCCTTAACAGCCAGTGTTGTGGAATTGCATTACATGACAGTGATAAGAGAAGCAGTCATTCTAGCAAGCAATAACGTTACAGAGGCACTTTACAAACCACACACAGTATCAGGGCACTACAACCACTAGCATATCTGAGTGGGGCAGACACCATAGCTCTTAAATATGTTCTATGCAAGTTCATGATTGTGCAATGTATGTTAGCTGTGTGAGTCTCACTCCCTCGAGAAAGTATTGCCGTCATGTATAGAGGTGGGGTATTGCACAATGAATACTGATATTAATAACAGTAGACACTGCTTGCAACTGCAGCCACTAACATTTTTTTTTTGTCAGTTAAGCTTTTTAAGTATTCACTTCTCTTAGTTAACTCCAGTGTTGCAGTGTCTCTTGACAGAAACATAATGGGCTGTTGTTTTCAGAGTTTTAAGTGCTGGGCTGGGCTGGGTTTGTGTACTGCCTGTGTGATTGCCTGATTCTGATTATTTCCACCTGCTAGCTCTGCTGACTCTCCCTGTTTAACTTCCTACTGTTTGTTGTGCTTCCTTTTCCCTTTCCATTCCCTCAGGGGGGGCGGACACAGTGTGCAACTTCTATTTCTTGACTTTAGCTAGGATACCTACTGACACACCTCTTCCAGTGATGAGCAACTGACAGCTAACACATGCCACTCTGCTCCAGTGAGATTAGCTTCTTTCATACATACCCCCCTCATGATGTCACCTATATCCTACTCTGTTACTCCCCTTATCCTAGTCTTACACTCCACTGACTGTGCTCATTTGCTATGTAGACTTGGGATTCACTATCCTTACCCTCATTTGCATAGGATTGCCTACTAATGCTTGGTTACATCTCTTAGACTGGGTTCCCCCCTTAGCAACCCCTACCCGGTAGCCATGTTGTCTTCAGCCTGCCATTGCCTTGCATTGTACATTACAAATTCACTTAAAATCCACATTTGTGGATTTTTATTATTAGTTTTCTGTTTTTTAGAGCACAGCCCTTTTGTGCTACGCTTAAACATCGGAAATAGGACGAAAAAAAATAAATTAATTTTTTTTTTCCTTTTGCATCAGGAAACATTGCCAATGGCCATATATTTGGCCATTGGCATGCTTCCTCTACTGGATGCAACCTTTATTTCGAGCTGTCATGGCTCCGTTTTGCAATTTGCAGAATGGTACTCAGTTGTCAACTGAGTACATTTCTGTAGATAACACTACTCTTACTCAGACAGGTTCAGGTTTCCTGAATCTAAAATCTACCTCATTTGCATGCCTTTCAGCTGCAGTTGAGGTAATTTGCATGTCCCGGCCCTGTCCGTGTAAGAGATGTGTTAGGAGCTCTCTTGCACACCCCTGCAGGCTGTACCTGGATCGCTCGTCGGACATGATGGCTGCATGGAGTCTTACTCTACTCTTAGACACCGTGCAAGCCATCGTGAATCCAGCCCTTAGTTTCTACTGTTTTACTCGATCTGTCTAAAGCCTTTGATACTGTTTTCCACAAGCACCTTCTCTGTCATCTCTCAAACCTTAATCTCTCACATAATGCTTTATCCTGGTTCTCCGGGTATCTATCAGACAGATCACAGGCAGTCAAATGGAAGAACTCCTTCTCTTCCTTCTTACCTATCCCAACTGGCGTACCAGAGGGATCCATCCTTGGGCCAATGCTTTTTAACATCTTGATCAATAACTTTCACACTGCTATTCCTGATGCTAAAATCATTCAATATGCAGACGATGCAACCTTAGTCTGCTCTGCCTCAAACCTCTCTGAATTGCTGACTATAACCCAAACTGCCTTCTCAACAACTGAAAACTGGATGCGCCAAAACTGCATCTCTCTGATTGCAAATAAATCAAAGCTTCTACTATTCCCTCCCACAAAGACCCTGTCCTACAATAAAAACAACTTCAAAGTCTATAGTCAAACCAACTCACCTATAGAAGTGGTCCCCTCTGCCAAACTACTTGGTATTACTGTAGATGAACACCTCAAGTTTGATATTCATATTCAACAAAATATTAAGAAAACCCACCAAAAGCTAGGTATGCTGCATAGAAATAATTGCTTTCTCTCCAACTCTACCAGGCAAACTCTGGCCTCAACTTATCTTCTTCCTTCCTTATTATACGGAGCCCCTCTCCTAACCAACCTGTCCTCCTCTATCACCTCTAAACTAGAAAACTGCTCCAACAAAATCTCTAAATTTGCCTTTAAATGTAAAAATACCACCCATCACTGCCTAACCCTACAATCCCTGAATTGGCTTGAACTCCCAAACTGCCTAGACTATCTCCAACTCACTACTGCATATAGACTCATATTTCACCCAACAAAATGTCCCGCTCTAACTAACATCCTTCCCCCCTTATACACACAACAGAGCTCTCAGATCTGAAAATCAGAACTTAATTACTATCCATAAACCTAAATGTCCTGCTGGCTAACTTCTCCTGTCTTTCACACTAGGCAAAAAATGGAATTCCCTTCCCTCCACACTAAGAACCATACCAAATTCAGAAAACTGCAAAACCAACTCTTCAGACACCTGTCCACTAAATGGAAATGTACCTGCCTTCTCCCAGCCTAATCAAAGGGGGTTCTCTCTCTGGTTCCCAAGCTCTACAACTCTCATAGTTATCTTCCTATGAGCCTATCTAAGCTCTCAACAATTTCTATAGCTTCTATCTAAGCTCTCAACAACTCCTACAGCTACCCTCACACAGCCCAACCTTGTAAATATTGTAAATAGCATTCTACTGTTGATGTGTGTATGTAAAGCGTATTTACATTTTCTTAAAAGGTTTGTATGTAAACTGTTTCCACACCTAACACATATCTGTTTTCCTCAAATGAAACTGTATGATCTCTACCTTCAAGCTTAATGAATTTGTTAACTGTGCATGATATTGAATGCATTTATGAGTAACTATTCTACATAATATTATCTTTAATATTAACTATCAGTTGTATCTAAAGTGTATAATGCATCTTGAAGCTTTTCTCCCCGGGCCTCCACTGAAAATGGGTCATTTCGGCCCAGTGGACTTCCCCGGTAATCAAACTGCAAATAAATAAATAAACAACATGTCATCTAATGCTAGCCTTGTGT
>NC_056735.1:1304535947-1304663447 GCF_019279795.1 Protopterus annectens
ATGCACAGTATTTATTGACAGCATGTTTAATGATGTGCTGTCATATTTCCTGTAAAATGCGTGAGAAAATGAAATGACATATGTACCCAAAGCCAAGTTCCTGCTTTTTTCTTTTGTGTCCTAAAATAATCTTGTACTTTGCTTATGTAAGTCACCAATTTTCTTATGTTCTGAATGTTTGTAGTTTGCTTTGGCCTGCTTTTGTAGTTGGTGTTCGTCTGCTGCAGCTACCTGGATTACCTGCAGTATCTATTGACATCCCTAGTGTCCTTCTAGTGGAAGTAATTTCCAGTGCTAGTATACAAAGAAGGGCCCTCTGAAGGAGCACGGTGATAGGGGAATAATTTGGTTTATTTCTTTTTTAATTGTGGAAAATAAGCATTATGAGATTGTTTCCTTTTTTACTGGGACTGTTTTAACTATGAAACCAACTTCATGGCATTAGACTTAGTCTGGACACAGCAGATGCCTAATTAACTGTATTCATGTAGTAACAAAATAGTGAAGTATGTGAATTGTGGGAGAGAAGTTACCGATGCTATTTGCTTGCCTTATTGTACCTGATACTACCATTCAAACACTTGTATGTACGCACGTATCTTACTGGGTGCCCCTGTATCATTTGAGCAGCAAATAAATGGCATCATGAACTTCTGTCTTTGGCTTCATGATCTCTTCGTTTTACTGCAGTTTGAATACAGTGCAGACAAAACAAATGGGTAAGGAGTTCTGCTTGCATGTCCATGCTACTTGTCAGGGCTATACAGAGATTGCAGAATTAATGAGAGGAGTAATAAAATACATCTTGGAATGGCATATTAGATGAAAACATTGTACTACTACAAATACAGAAACCATTTGCAATGTTATGTGGCATACCAAACTAATTACCTTAGATGCTTGTCCTTGGGAAAAATGCAGATAGCAATATTTGAGTTATATGTGCATGTGTCCAAGGCAGGTAAGGCACTTGTCCTAAGCAATGTTTTGCCTTTTCTGAGAAGGATGTCAAAAATTCAAACAAAAAAATAATTTATTTAGTGACTGGTTTATTAACGGGTATAATCCTATGGGATTCCACCGAGTGACAGCGTGAAAGACAATATAGACAGGCAGGTCTGCTTTGCGAGTGATGGCATTCACCTGTCTCCTAAGTTTCAGCATATTGTCTGAGATGTTTACTTCTTCCTTACTGCCTTTTTTAAGCAGAGTTCAGTAATTAAACATTCCAGCCTAGCAAGTTGTAATCCTGCCTGATCTGGAGGCCTTCGTGAGGCTTGCACACAGTCACAAAGTTGTTGTTACAGAAAAAGTTTCGTTGTTCTGATAACTTTCCCTGTGTAGCATGGTAGAGTGTCTGTCACTTTTTCAGATCATTTCGGATGGGGGGGGGGGGGGGGGGGGCATCTGTTGCTTTTTTTTTTTTTTTTTAATCGGATCAAAATTTAACTTGCTCCAAATATTTCAAGAATCTGAATTCAAGCTCCTTCACATTCTGGTCACATTTGGTAAAGTCTATTACTATATCATTGCCAACTGTAGATCCCCCTTGAGGACTTCAGTTGATGCCCTGACAAGCTGGATCTCACATCTGTGTATTTTAATACTCGTAACTCTAAGCAAATTCATTATTATGTATTAGTCAGATAGAAGTTTTAGACAACTAACAGTAAATATGTACATTTTTTAGATTTCATTAATGCCAACTCCTTAAATCATATTGTCCAAGTTCCAGTGAGAGACAGTGAGGAATACTTGAACTTGTCTTTTTGAATGCTGACCTTCCAGCACACCTACTAATATTATCCTCTTTTTGATTAAATCTTACCACCAGAATGTCCTCTTTTACCTCAGAATTTGTGCCAAATTGTTCACAAATTCAACTTTGTTCAGGGATTGCCCTAAAACCAACCTTATAGCCATATCTGTGGGTCTTAAGACTTTCAAACATGCGTTGTTCCCTGCTATCCTAATCTCTAAGGCCTTTAAATTTACCCGTGATTTTTACAGTTGTCTCAACCAACGTAGAGATGAGTTAGTACTCATTAGTCATATGTATGGTGAAAAATTGTTGGATAAACTACTATGATGGAACTGTACAGTAAACAAATGTTATAATAGGAAGAGAAAATGATGTGATTCCTATAAACATTTCCACCATCAATCAGAAGGAGGCATATAAGCCGGCCTGCAGGGATCATAAATGCATTGTTAAGAAGAGTAAGGCTGAATGTGAATTGAAGTGAGCTAACTCTCTGAAGGATAATTGTCAGGTTTTTTCACCTATGTTAGGAAAATTAGAAGTAATATACAGTACTGAACTCAAAGTAATCAACACTACCTGTTTTGATGATGATGCCATAACAAATACACTGGCTGACAAATTAGCTCAAAAAATCCTCTCTTTCTCTCCCACACAACCAAGTGTCCCCTCCCTTGAATCTTTTGGCAAGGCTTCTTTATTGTCACTGTGGACTAGATCCTGGAAGGTATTACCAAGGCTAAAAATAACAGCCCCTTGGGTCCATACAATATACCAGGCCATCTTGTTAGCACAAATTATGTTACTGCTGAACCCCTTCTTAAGCATTTTAATCTCAGGATCTCCACAGGATATGTATCTGAGCTCTGGAGAACTGTGGTTGTGGTGCCCCCACATGAGGGTGGGATCATAGCTGACCTTGAAAATTATTGCCTTCACTAGTAGTGCCTGTAAAATTGTGACGTGAGTCTTAGTAAATGTCATTAACAGTAACACTGTTAACTTGAGCTAGTCGGTATGGTTGTATAGAGGGTAGGTCCTTCTTCTAACTACCAAATCTAAAGTTATAATTTCTGTCTCTCAAAAATGTATTCCTTCTATCTTTACATTGTTTTTAAACTTTTATTATTCTTATTCATACTAAAAAATCAGGCATTCTTTAAAAATTTCTAACTCTTTTATTAACTCTTGTTTCTTTCCATAATCTGTTTTTTTCTTACCATTATTATATTTTCTGGTTAATTTTTGCTGTCCACATCTGAGCATTGGCTGTCTGCAGGACATCTCATTCACAAAGTTCACCAAAGTTGCTTGAATCTGAAACTACTTGAGTACCCCAGACTATTTCCAACCATGTGTAGGGCCAGTGGGGAGATCAAGGCACCTAGGGCAGGTACTACTGTGAGGAAGCACGTTTGCTTTAATTTCCCTCCCCCACGTGCACATGAGTAGTGCCCTGTTGGAGAGACATGCAGAGGACATCGGTGCTACCTGGCTCCTCACTTTTGCAATGTGCTTGATGTCAACTGGATGGACTAACAACCCTCAGGCAATGCTATGCACTGTAGACTCTCTAATCTTCAGCAGGATAATCAATATGAATGTGCTCCTTCCCCTCCCCAAGGGTGGGCAAGTCCATCTTCTCCTCCCTCCCTGTGCTGTCAAGTACCTGAGCCAAAATTAAACTTGGGCTGCCTGGACTGTAAGAGGGCTTTATCCTTTTATGCTGCCAACACAAGATGCCAGTATTAAATTATAAGTATATGTTAAAGACAAAGGAAGACTTGCTCCCTTGCAAACTTCCAGTCTTCCTTCTTGCTTTCTTTTAGTTTGTATATAGATGTATTATTTGTACATAATTTTATATCAGTGCAGGAAAAAAATAAATTGCTTGTTTGAAATGTAAATTTTACATATGTCTAATTTCCTAACATTGATTAATGGAGGGATATCGCATCAGAGATGAAGGAACTGAGCCTTCTGTCATCCCTGTTGTAACCAGAAGGTATGCTTTTGTACAAACATAATGTGTGAGTGGGTGGTACATATCTGTACAGTTATAGGTGGGTTGTAGCATAGATGTCATTAGCACTTGCCTCCAAGCAGAAAGTCAGAATGCCAAGGCTGGCATTCTACAATGTAATGTCTCCTTTTATTTCTTGTGTGATTTGTGTAAAAAGTTAGTGTAACGTCAGAAAAGTTCAGCAGATGTTGTCTGCATCAGACAAACAGATTGCGTTAGCAGAACAAATCCTCTTATTGACTTGGTGAGGGTGGTTGCTGTCACTTGCAGTACAAACTATAAGCCTAACCAACATAGAAAGTTCTAGGTGTTTGACTATGTTTAACAATATGCCTATAGAAACCTGCATAAAATCTTGTATAGCTGAGATGTTACAGCAAATAATTAAAGAAAAAGGCCCTTTAATTTTCCATGGAGAAATGTAACTTTGGGCAGGGAACGTTGTGCATTATAACAGTGGATATCATATCAGATATCTTGATCATTTTAACACATTTTTTTATTTTTATGCAAACCCTGGAAGTTACATGTACTGAAATTCTGTTCTCAGTGCTCTGCTGCTTTGACATGTATCTGGATTTACTAGCAGCAGTTTCAGTGTCACTTTTAATTTATTAGTCATTTCCAGGTTTGAAATTTCTGAGAATCATGTACCATGGTGCAGCAGATTTGGAGAGATGAACTTTGGCACTCGGTGTAGCATGTTTTCTTGTCTTTTTCAGATAAAAGCTAATGCTTCTGTTTTCATGTGGCAATTCTTATGACCATATGTCACTTATGCTGATGTAGGTATTGTGTCTGAATTGTACATGATCCTTTAATATCCATATATGATGCTATGTGATGGCAATGTAGACATAACTAGTAGCAAGAATCTCTACTCCGTATGTGTATTTGCACCATTTTAGTGCTAACTGCTTCTTTTCTGGTAAGTTATGAAACTTTGCACTTTTTTTGGTGTAAAAAATGAAAATTGCCTCCTAAGCAGCTTGAAGTACTGCTTTTGAAACTGCACAAAAATAATTAGACTAAGTAACCAAATATTTTTTTTATTTGAGACATGGTGCACCACCATGGCACAATAGGTAACATTGTCACCTTACATAAACAAGTTCATCATTTTTATTCTCAGCTGGGGTGCCATCTTTGTGGAGTATGCATGCAATTTTGTGTTTGCATTGGTTTTCTCCATATGTTCCACTTTCATCCCACATTCCAAAGAAATGCAGTAGCTGGATTAGATGCGGTAAATTGGCCATAGGTGTGAGTATGTTCGATATGGAAGAACGATTTTGGTAGGGCTAGCCACCTGGTGGTGTGAGCGTCATCTCTAATTGATTGTCATTGTCAGTGTAACACCTCAAATCCCATGTGAAAAAAATGGGAAAGGGGGTTGTGGATAGATGGATGCTATACCAATAATACACTATGGTTTAGTGAATGCGCTGCTTGTCTGTCATTCACATCGACCCAGTTTTGTAATGAACAGCACATACTTCGCTGCACACAATTAACATCTTGGCACCTCTGTATAGCTTATGTTTCTTGACCTACATAAGCTGGTACTGTGGTATTATACTGATGTACTTTTGTGTTAACATGGTCATGCAACATCCGATTTGCACAAAAATGAGAGCACAATGTTGCATAACTGTGGTGACATCACATTTCATTAAGAAATGTGGAACAGCACAACACCTTTAAATTACTGCAATGAGACTGTACTTTGTATGAAACGTGCATTATGACATTATGTATGACATTTAGTTATATGATAACTCAGCAGATTGATCCAAGGAATATTGTCAGCTACAGTCTGGGCAATGTGGCAGTTGTAACTGTTTATAATGATTCTTAGAATTCAGTTTATTGACTTGAATGACATTAAAATGGTTAAATTATTTTTTGCAAAAAACATTGTAAGGATTTAGTTTCACATCTTACTATAGTATGAATTGTAACAAGCCCACAGAACTGCAAATTGTTGGATTTTATGAGCAACACCTTTTCAGCACTCTCATAATAACAGCACCTACATTCTCTCCAAATCCCAGCCCCAATCAAGATTATTTTAGATTAGTTAGACAGTTCACTTATTACTACAATAACACTGTTACAATCTGTTCATTCTGAAATTCTGTTCAATTTATTCTTTATTCGATGAGTGGGATGAGTTGTCTGATGTGGCAGATGGTACAGAGAAAAATAGTGAAGTGAAGGGTTGGTGCTCTGAATGTTCTGATTGTTCATCAGGAGATTTACCAATTTGAAGAAATATGCATTTAGCTGCACAGACAGACAGGTGCACTTGCACACGCACCTGTTTTTTTTTATTATTCTCTTGGCGTAGATAATTCCTCCTGTTTTGTGCATTTCCTGATATTTTGCATTGCGTTAAGTAAACCTACATTTGCAATTTTAAGTTCTTAATCTACTGGACATGTAGCTTTTATAAATGGCAATTATTTGTTTTTCAGAGTTTTTTAAATAAAGCAGTATATTGACAGATAATATAGTCAAACAGACAAGGCCTGCTTGATAACTCATATTGTGAGTCATCATAAGCATCATTTTTCATTTTTTTTGAAGTGTACATGCACTGTACAGGGGCATTCATTGTTGCAGACAGTAAATTGTAATATATGGGCATTAAACTGCAAAGAACTTTTAAGAGCATAGACTGACTAGGATTCAGAAAGTATGCTTCGGCTGTAGACCAAGGAATTTTAGCTGGTGCCTGTGGGTACCAGTTAATGCTTAACAGGAATTCTTGAGAGGCTAGGCAGATTCAATTGATTGCACATTGTTCCCAGATGTCAGACGACACATGGAATGTATCAGGAAGTGTGTCTATGTGTGTGTCTGTCTGTCTGGTGGTGAAGGGTTGATGGTGGTGTGGGGCTTTATTATGTGACTGTTGGAGTTTTGCAAGCATAAATGATTAGGGATTGCAGACGAATGTGATTTAACTAAGTAATAACAAAGCAGTCACATACAAGGTGAGCGTCTGTCCTGTTCCTCCATAGTGCCATCTGTGGAAGTGTTTCCATTATTTTTTGTGGTGGCAGATGTAATGCAGCATTTTGAAATATACCATCTGAAGGATCTAAAGGATTCAGTGACCTCCCTTCCCTCCAGTGTGAATTTGATTTTATTTTTTAACAGTGTGAAATTTGATTTTATTTTTAACAATGGGGTGGGAGGGTGGCCTAATGGTTAAGGTGTTTGCCTTACAAACACAAGGTGCAGGGTTTGAGTTTCACAAGAGATAATTGGCTAAGCTTACAATGGCTCACAAGGGCAGTTAGTCTAGTACTAACCTATGAACCTATGTAATGGTGCTGGCAAAACATTGTTTTACTGATTTTCAGTGATTAGTAGAATTCTTCACTTTTAATTGTTTTTGTAACTTACTTAAGGTTAAACAAGGTATCGTCTCTAATGGTAAAAGAGACCATTTGTGGTGGTCTGCATTAATTTTATTGGTATCTAATGACAACTTATGGCAGCTACAATAGACATTGGGACACTACCTAAAAACATCTACTTGCCCTAAATTCAGAACTTGCTTAAAAGTATTGATTCAAAGAAATGATAACTGCTTCTACCATGTAGGTGTCATCTAGCAAAATCCCTCTATCACCATGTTAACCTTGCTTATAGAGATGACTTATTACAGATCAAATGGCTACATATGGTATCTGTCTTTCAGTATTTAAAACAGCCCATCACATGCCTCTTCCCCTCCCCATTTATCACACTATTTTACAGTAGGTACATTTTGCAATAGCATTAACTATGTATTTTTCCACTTTGTAGTATACTGCAGTTTATTTATACTTTTTTTGTAATGTAACTACAATGCTATGTTCATCTTGTGTGTTTTTCAATGTAACCTATAATATGTATTCAGTTGTCTGTATTTAGTGTTTTCTTTCTGTTTACTTTGCAATTTACCAGGGCTGAGCCTGAAAATGGTCCACGTGGATCAGTACACTGCCCCATTTAATAAAAGTAAATTAATTAGTTCTTATTTTTAATGTTTGATAAGCACTTTATTTCATGAGTATCATATTGCTTAAAGAACAATATGCACTGTTCTGTGAAATAAAGATTAATTCAGTTGTGACCCTAAGAAAATCACAGCAAAAGACATATAGAGATTTTGTGTTGTAACTCAAGAGCAGCATTGCACAGCTGGTAGCATTTCCGTTGACGGTTTCTGCTGCCTACTGTGACATTTAAATAGATTAATATCTGCAGATCCAAAAAGCTGAAACATTGAGCCTCAAAACTAAAACACATATGAAATAGTTATTGTCATCATTTATATATACATATATAAGCACAACTGTGTGCGTGTTTTGTTTGTTATCTTTTGAAATGTTTGTTTTTAAGTTTACCAAACTGACATTATTATAGTAAGGTCTGTGGCAAACTAAACTTCAACAAAAAATAGAAAAAGCAAAGTTTTGCATATTTAGCAGTACTGGTGATAGTAATAAGCTGGGAACATTACGTACACAGAGGTTGGAGTGCATAAGAACATTTTGACCAACCAACCTGTGGCATAGAGATTTGGCATCTGATTGTACAGCCGAATGACCTGATTTCAGGAATTGGCCTGCGGAATGGGAAGAATGGCTGGGAAGGAGACTAGTGATTTTTTTTTCACCAAGGGGTATGATTTCATGGGGATTGTTAAATGTACTCTTAAGAAATGAAAGTAATTTGAGCACCTCAGTGATGGCTTATCATACTCATGGAGAAATACATGCAGGTCTCTGGCTCATGCTATCATTGGACTTGCCACACAGACTATGGAGGGTTATTGGCTGCATAGTTCCAAGTAGCTGGAGAAATGGAAGTGAAAGGGGGCATTGTATGTTGGGGGGAGAAGAGTGGAGCCTTATACATGCAATTCTTCACAAATAGAGTTTAATCGGATAAAGAAACCATAATATTTTGATGAGTAAATTGGAGAAATAATGATGCTAATTGCTGAAAAGGACCACTTGACCCACCTAGTCACCCCATGTAGGACCAGCTTCTGTTGTTTTAGACTTTAAAGCCCTGGAAAGATTGATACTGCTTGCTTCCTTGGAAAGATGTATTTCTACTGTTGAAGTTGTTTGAAGTGGTAGAGCATTCTTCCAAATTTTATTCTGGTATATGCTGTTTGTTTTTCACCTCCTATTGCACTAAGCAGATTCTGGCTTCAGGTGCTTGTGGGGGGGGGGGGCATCTTTCAAATCTTTTCTGCAGTCCAGATCATGAGAATTATTGCTTCAGTTTTCCAAAGCTTAAGACTATTGTTTTTGCCTTTCGGCATCCCTACCAGGAACCCCATTTCTTTGCTTTCAAATGTGCAACACTGGCAGCAGGGTTGTTTTGGTACAAATTGGTGAGGGATGACATCCTCTCACATTTGTGGCATTTCTACAACAACCTCCATCAGTAACTGTCAAGTACATTTTAAGTTTTGAGACCTACAGAGGGACTGATGCAGCTAGCAAAAATAGTGCAGTGGAAAGTAGAAGTAGTCAGATGGTACTAATTCGTGAATCATAAAAATTAAATGCCACAGTCTGCTTTCATGCATTTTACTAACTTCCGGCACTACAAAAATATTTATTTAAAAACCGTCAGTGTCAAAAAGTAGCATGAGCTCCAGAAGGACAGAAGTAGAATTCTAAATTCCATTACACTACACCTTCAGTGAAGTGAGTTCTGATTGGCTGAGAAATAGTGTGACATTCAACCAACTATTATTGTGTCTGTACAGGAATTTTGTTTATACATTTCTCACAATTTCATTAAGTGCAACATTTGCAGGTAAAGTTTGTTCTTAAAATATGGCTTTATTAAAACAACTGTCTATTATGTTAACTGCTATTATAATTTTAATGATCTCTAATCATCATTTTGTCCTGACTGTTTGTTTTTGTGACAGATTTAAAGTATTCAGCAAAGAAAAGTACTGCAAGTTCATAGGTTTATAGATTGGTACTAAGCTGTCGGCCTTAGAGCTTACACAAGCCTAGCCATAACAATCCCCTGGCTATTTCCTCCCACAGTATTTATTTCCCTGGACCCCTGTCTAGCAGAGCGACCCGCATGACCCCCAGGGTGAATTTCCTATCTCCCATCCAGTCATCAAGGTTCCTTTTGAAGAGGGCCAAAGAGGCGCTCTGCTTGACATGTATGGGCAGTCTGTTCCAGAGTCTGGGGAGTCTCTGGGTCAGGAACCTATCCCTCCAGCATGTTTTGTTCATTGTGATGACAAGGTTTAGATCCCTGGAGCGTGTGTCTCTGAGGAATTGGGATTTCTTTAAGTGTAGCATGTCCAACAACTCTGGGTTTGACATGGCCTTGTATGTTAAGTGTTAGCCTGCTGCAGATTCAGTGCAAATCTGACATCTTATTCTTGGAGTAGGCATGTAGGATCCTGTTGAATGAGTAGATAGATGCAGAAATTATATACAGTGCCTACCTTATAGGTGATCAAGGACCAGCTAATTGGGCTTAAACTGCATAAATGAGACTGGTCAAAATCATCTGGTGTCACATATCAAAAGCTGTAACTCTTAGGCACACAGGGCCTGTTATAATGGGGATTTTTTAATTTCTGTTCTGCTTTTTTTTTTAAATAAGGGCTGAGTTTGTGTAAGTGGATTTCCTACCCCTATAAAAATTGTTTTTGGTTGGGTGTTAGGGGAACTGTGTTCTTTGACTGTTGAGATAGCATTGTGATATTGATATATAGGTCTGTTTGCAGTGTAAAATTGCAGTTTGTACTGGTCCCAATGTGTGTGTGTGTGTGTGTGTGTGTGTGTGTGTGTGTGTGTGTATATACAGTATGTGTGTGTGTGTGTGTGTGTTTGTATATATGTGTGTGTATACAGTATGTGTGTGTGTGTGTGTGTGTATATATATATATATATATATATACACACACACACACACACACACACACACACACACACACATATAGATATACACACGTGTATATATGCACTTGTGCGTGATGTGATGCATATTATACATGTATGTGCACATGCACATTTTATGTATTAAGTCAGTTGGCAGTAGGGGTATACTGACATATATTATTTGCAGATAAGTGGTTTATTAGCTACTACAATCAGTGGCTGTTTTATAAGCCGCAGTGGTGCAGTGGTAGCATTGTTGTCTCACAGCAAGAGGTTCTCCCATTCGATTTTTGGCTGGAGCACCTTCTATGTGGAGTTTACATGTCATCCCCGTGGTCGAACGGCGTTCAAAAGACATGTGTAGAAAGGGCGTGCCTTCGTTTAAGGTTGGGCATCAAGCTGGCACCTTGGCACCCATAAAAAATCTACTGCCAATCATTAGTGGACCGGAGTTCGACTGTGGCGACCCCTAACTGGGAAATGCCGAAAGAAAACAACAATCAGTGGCTGTTTTAGACGGCCTACAACATTGTTGGGCAGTAGTGATTAGACTAAGGTCAACAGATCAGCACACATTGCTGCCTTTGTCACTAATGTCTACTTCCTGTTTGCATTTTAATGTATAGGTTACACAGGTATTTTTGAAAATATTTGCTGAGGTATGAATATGGCCTGAGAGTAAGGGAATAAGACACATTCATGAATCAAAATTCATAGTACCTTTTAATGTAGTTTAAAATGAAAATATACTTTAAGAAAAAAAATCTTGCAAATTATGTAAGGAGGAATGATAAAGCACTGAGGTAGAGTATTTCAGTGCTTGAGACCAGAATGAGAAGATACTGATCCATTTCTAAAATTAACCAGATTGGGAGTGAGGAAACAGATAAACTACTGTACTTCACTAGATTTGCTATAGTTGTGTTGTTAGATGGAAGGAATACAATAAATAGGGAAAAAGTTAACAGTAGTAAAGATTTCAGGAGGATTACTGAATGGACTAAAGCAAGAGTCTTTTCTTTTGTCTCTTGGGGGAGGAGGTAGCGACTAAAGCTGTTGTGGGGCAGATGGATGGATGGGACTCAGTAAGTGGATCCTGTAGGAAGTATATGAACCTTGCCAAGGAAGAGAGACAGGGAGAAGAAGGACTTTGGGTAAATGAAGACAAGCAGCCTGGGAGGCAGGAACAGCAATAACTGTGTAAGAGCAGTGTTTGGGTACAGATGATTTGGAGAGTACAGAGTAAGTTCCTGAAGAAGATGTGAGTAATATATATGGTGAAAGTAATGAACAAGTCACCTAGGGTATTCCAGTTTTTAAAAGGATAACAAGCTAACAGAAAAAGTAATTGCTTTATTTTTAACCAGGTAAGCTCACTGGACATGCATGTCCTTTTCCAAGTGTGACATGAGACCATGGTCTGCTTAAGTGACTTGCTCAGAGTCAAACAGTAAGCAAATGAAGGCTTAGAGGATTAAACTTAGAACTATACGAAGCAGCACATTAACAGCTCCTACCCTTTAGTATTCTGTGCATACTACCAGAAGTAACGGTTCCTGCCCTTTAGTATTCTACGCATACAGCCCATAGTAATGGCTCCTGTCCTTTGTAATCTATACATCTGTCCAGAAGTAACGGCTTCTTCCCTTTAGTATTCTGTGCATATGGCTTAATATTCTATGCATATGGGCAGAAGTAATGCCTCCTGCCCTTTAGTATTCTGTGCATACTACCAAAAGTAACGCCCCCTTCCCTTTAGTATTCTGTGCATACAGCCAGAAGTAGTGGCTCTTGCCCTTTGTAATCTATACATCCATCCAGAAGTAACATCTTCTGCCCTTTAGTATTCTATGCGTATGGCCGTAAGTAACAAATCCTGACAGAAGTTACTGTCTTGTTTCTTTGCTTTCTTTTCTCACCAAGATGCTGGAAAAGCTCATCGGAATTGAAGTTATTGAATACTTAGAAAATAACAAATTGACTTCTGCTATTCAGCACTATTTTAAGACAGGACACGGCACAGACAGTGGCCTTGACCTGTGTAACACATAATACATGCAGTATTCTGAATTGGGGATCAGAGTTCACATGCTGTATTCTTGGGTCAGACTAGACCTTTTGATGCAGTTACTTGTGATGTCGTGCTTAAGATAATGACTATGCTGAGCAGTGCATTATGTTGGTCAGAGGGCTAAGGAGTACTATTTAGACTGCTTCTGTTGTACCTTTATAAATTTTAGAATTACTGTATTGCATTCTATTAAATAAAGGGCTCCCCAGTGTTCTTCTCATTAAGGTTTTATTGTTATTGATGGCTATTTTGTGTTTTTTTTCCAGTTTATTTATGAAATCAAGCCAACCAACATTGATATTCAGTTTTTAGTATGCAATAAACATAGTTAAGTTTAGCAAGTTATACACTTTAAAGAAACATTAATATTATAATATAATACAGCAGCTAAACACAAGTACTGTTGGCAGTCCAATACTATTAAACTGTTACCAGTAGCATATAATTAAAGTTTGGAAAGATTTAATTTATAATGGGGAAGTACTAGAACAAACACACTTCTGGAAAAGTAAAGATAAGGAGCATTATATGAACTTGTATTAGCTGATCAGCCAAGGAAATCACTATCAATGTGGGCATATTTTCAGAGAACTAGGATTCGAATTCTAGAAGAAAATAGAACTTTGCCTTACTAGATTCTTCTTTGCCTGCATTTTAAAGGGGTTGTGTTTTCTGCTTTTTCAGTATCCTGCTTTACATGATTGCCTGGAAGGAGCTGGCATCTATGTTTAAATGAAGTCTTGCAAACAGGCAGCAATTTGTTGTTATTCTGCAGCAGCACCTTTTGATTTACTTGTAAAATGTAAGTAGAAGCAGCGGTGTTTATAGAACATTGGTATCAACAACCAAATGTTGGAGGGTGAGGACCATTTTCCTGTTAGCTAAGAACTTGGCTAGTACAGTAGACAGTCGATTATCCAAACTAATTGGGACCTACGGTAGTTCGGATAATCAAACATAACTGAATCGGATTAAAAACTTCTAAAATCTTGTTTTTTTTTTTCTGCACACAGGAATACACTTTTCAAACATTCAGTGATTGCAGTGGACAGTAAAGAATATCTTTCACATACAAGTTGGCTACAAACTCAAAAAACATGCTCAAGCAAATACATATAATGTTTACATATTCCGATTTGATGATTTCTCCTACCCAAAAACTTTGGAAGGCTGGTTCGGATAACTGATGTTTCAGATAATCGACTCTCTACTGTATTGTTATCTTGGGTCTGCTTGAATAAAAGAATGTCCTTGCATTTCATGACAAACTTGTGGAGAATGGAATTTTATTTGGCAGTCAAACGAAAATTAAAATATTGTATTACTACTTGGATTAATCTAAACCATTATATTCTAGCATCTTTTGGAGACCTCTAATTTGTTGAAGGCTAAACAAAACCTTGAAACTTTAAAAAACAGAATAACAAATATTCCCTGTTTTGAAATGGAAAGTGACTTTATCTTTTTTCTTGTTTTGGAGAGTTAAGAGATGTAATTGTGACAATTTGAGGTATTGCCAGCTAGCTATGCCAGGATACGTAGGGCAGTGGATGCTTTACATTTGCTAGCATAACTAGCTGGAATTTTGTAAAGAATTATATGTCATTTGTATATCAAACTGATTTGTACAGGTGTTTGTGTTGAAAAATATACCAACAGTATATCTGTATGTCAGACTGTATAATAACTATTGAAATGAATACATTGTAACATAGAATACTGGAAGAGAAGAGGTTACCCTCAGTCAAGCTAACTTTGAAAGGTAGCTTGCAATTAAATTACTTGTTATAAGCCATAAAGATTATATCTTGCAGATCCCAATGCAACCGGAGACAAAAAGTCTGTACTAGGAAGCCTTCTGTATTTTCCTCAAGGGTGAACTAATTGCTACTGTGGAAGGGTGGAAGTTTGAAATTGTTGTATGACTTCCAGAATCTGCAACAGATCTTAGCAAATCTGTGTGTGTGTGTAATACTGGCACATATGTGCTAGATTCTGGTTCAGTTGCAAGGAAAGGGGGTAGTATTGAGAAACAGAGTCAGATGATCAAATGTATGTGATGCAGTTGTGTAATCTAGGACTGAAATGATGTTTTAACACCAGATGAGACAGAAGTCTCAGGGCAGTCTGTTTTTGAAACCTGACATAGAAGGATCACTCGCCCACTTCGTCTTGCCTTGCTTTAGTAAGTAACCAGGGAATAGTAATTCTTTAGATCAGTCTGGGAAAATATAGTAAGATTAGTTAAGTACTGTTTTTCTGTAACTGTGTGAATTTAGTCATCTGGATTATTTTTATTATTTCCTGTGATTGAAACTCTGGTATTTATTGTAAATAGATATATGTCCGTGTTCTTTTATTATTAAATATATGTAAACTTTTCATTGTGGCTGGTCTTTTAGAAAATATTTTAACCTTTGAGAGTACTTGCATTTGTTTGGTGACACCATGGCCACTCCTGAAAGCCTTACTATTTGATCAACATTACCATTTGTATTAGTATTAATTTTGCTCAGTATAATTGGGTACCCTTGTAAGAGCCTTAGAGTATCTGGCTTTGGAGTGTCTGGTGGCAGTAACTGCTTTATAGTCTTGGTAGAAAGACATAGGTAGTAAATCTGTGCCAGCCTTTCCCAGGTGTGTGTGTGTGTGTGTGTGTGTGTGTGTGTGTGTGTGTGTGTGTGTCTGTGAAAATCAAATCTCAAGGGGTGTGTGTATCAGCTACTTGGAGCAGGGACACAGAGTACTGGTTTCACAGAGAGAGAGAGTGGTGGAGAACTTGGCTTGGGCACTCTGTTGATGACTCGACTCTACAGCTATGCCATTGGGGTGTCTTACTGGGGGCCTGGAGGAAGAGGGAGGGAAACCCATTCCTTGGACTGAGTGTGTTCTCTGTGTATTCTTAAGGGAAATTGTGCTTGATGCAGAGAGCTGCATCTGAAAATACTGTGTGTATCTATTTTTGTTCAACATCCCTCACTGGTGTCGGTGGTGAGTGTGACGCCCGTGCCCTGGCCCAGCAATCAAGGAGCCTCAATCCTCACCGCTAACACCAGAGAGGGCATCCCTTATATGAGGAAAGGTTAACAAATACACACAGTAAAGTGCAGTTTTCCTTAAGAGCACACAGAGGCTACAGTCAGTCCGGGACTGGTCACTCCCTTGCTCCCCAAGTCCCCAATAAGACTCCCAACTGGCACAGCTATAGGGTCCAGATCTCAGCCTAGTGGACAAGCTAAAATCTCCAGCACCCTCTCTGTCCAACCAGTGCTTCATGTCCCTGCCCAAGTAGCTGACACACACACACTTTGAGATAAGAGTTTACACAACCACACAGACACTTCTGGGGAAGGCTGGCACAGGTTCTCCAGCTGTGCCCCTTTTTCCCAGACTGTACGGTAGTACCAGCTGCCACCACCCACTAATAATTATCAGCTACTCAAAGGCCCTTAAAAGGGTGTCCAATTATTACTGTGCAGTATTATTGTCCAATTGGTAAGTGTGACTACGGTCAAGGCTTGTTAGAGTGGCTATGTACAGTTTTACCAAAGGCATACAAGCACTCTAAAGAGCTTAAATTATCTCTACACAAACCAGCCACAGTTAAAAGGTTTTAAAATATTTAATAATAAATAATTAAAACCACAAGACAATACTTTATACTATACAGTGCTAGTCAAAAGTTCAGAGATCACACAGAAATACTTAAAATAAATCAGTAGTACAGTTCTGACATCACAGAAAAACACTTAGTCTATTTTTTTCTAATTCCTAGCTCCTTCTAGGAGAAAACACAGTTCTAACATTTTACTTGCATAAAGAGAGCATAAGGCAGTGCTGAGTTGGATGTCCAGACAAAAATGCTTAATAATCTCTGGTTCTCACTGATTAAATTGAAACTCCAGTTCTGCTAAACATTGCATCATCTTTTACACCTTCCTGGTGTTCCCAGGCTGACAGAAACTGCATTTACATTCTTTTACACTTAGAGCAGTAAAGGACATTCCATATGTAAATTCTGGTCATTAACTTTAGCCTTAAAACAATAGGCAGGAAGCCTTCATCTAGCCGGACAGGGGCCGACTTGTAAAACATCAAAGGCAGTGATGAAATAACTTTAATTTCAAAGGAACAACAAGAAATACTTGACTTAGCTTTCTTTACAGCGGATGGCAAGGTTGCCACATTGTTTTAAGTTCAACATTCATATTTACAAATGATAGAATTATCTGCACAATTCTATCTGGCTAGGCTGGCAGCCTTCACCCATCTCTACCAGTCTTCACAGTGAGGATTCAGGCTCCTTGATTACTGGCCAAGAGGAGTGGATGTCACAGTAATAAAAACATTAAGAAGGTAAAGTCTTTTGGGCCAGATGTGATCCTGCTTGAGGTCCCCATATCCTTCTTGGAACTGTTGATTCCTACAATAATTAAAATGTTTAACTTTTTGACACTTCCAAATGTAATATTTAACCATCGATGCAAAATACCTGAATTATTCTGCTGAAAAAAGATTATCCCTGTCCAATTTACTCATGTGCTAACTGCCACTGCCCCAACCCCTACCCTGCATTGTTGTATAATAAACACTTTCCCCTAACAATATCACTGTTCAGACAAATTATGTCTGAAGGTAATGTTGTCTATTTTTTTTTTGCTGACTAAGGAGAATGTTTAACTGCCAAACCAATTAACTTGATAATGGTTTCCTTGTTTGTCTGATGCCATTACTAGGTATATATGTATTTATATTTCATTTTTTCAGTAAAAGCTAGTTTTGCCATGCATAAATTAATACAATGTTCATTAATGTTTATGTATGTCAATATTGGGGAATATGCTCGTCTAGCAATACATACACCTATTAAAATATTTATTATATATACACTTAGACTGTGTTTGTTGATTTCCTTAGTGCATGTTTTAATTAATTAATTTATTTCCAGCTTGATAACCAGGTAAGTGGAACTGCTCAACTGACCACTTTGAGGTGCAAGCAATGTCAGAAGTTAAATTACAAGGTATAACCAGTGTACAAGACAAAGATATGGAAATAACATAAATAAATACAGACTAGCAAAGATGTTTCTCACTGTTTTTCAGAAGTAGTCCATTATCTTGTTTGACAATAGAATATTTCATATATTGTACTTTTTAGAAATTGCTTGATAAAGTTGGTAAATTTGTGTGTCTTACTTCAGATTTGTGCTTATCTGTATGTAGACAGTATATATGTCTATATACATGCATGTATGTATGTATACATGTCTGTGTGTACACACCTTTTTAAACTAATTTAAAATGCAACATTATCTGACAGGAGCTGTGATGTTCTGATTTGCATTTTATGAGATCATGCACATAATTTAACAACATACAAGTTGTACTATGACATTTTGCATTTATTTTAACATTAATTCAAAAAAATCAGCATTTGATGTGGTAGTACTCTGTCTTGTCTGAGGTTATGACTTCCTGTTTTGCATTTTATGGGGGGGGGAGGTTACTGACGGTGTTGTTTTAGTCTATGAAACTGACCAGTATACTTGAAGGCTTGGAGCTGTGAGGAGGAATGTTATAGTGATGCTGTAACAGTTTTGCATTGCATTTGCACTAAAAACAAAGTAAGGTACACACAAAAACTGTGGCTTTATTTGTGCATTGTTTGACAATGCTGAAACTGCTAGCATTTTTGTTTGTTTGTTTTAAACTGGATCTGCTTCAGTTTGACAGCTTTTTTGACTGCTATCAAAAGAGCTGTCAGACCATGGCAGTTGACTGCTGTTTTGACAGCTGCAAAAACTCCAGTAGATTTCTGACAGTATTGGGAAGGCTAGTGAGAAGGTTTACGCTGTAATAATTTCACTCTCTAAGGTGGCTATGTTGTCTATTCTTAGTTTTGATTAAAACATTGACTTTTTTAATGTTTTAACCATTCAAGTGTAATTATTCTGAAAGGCTGTTTCCTAAAAGAAAAATATATTTATTTTAAACATTCATGTATGTTGTGGCATCATGACTTCTTAAGTCATAGTTTGTGTTGCACAATGGAGCAGTATTGTTTTCCTTTTAATTTAAAGGTTATTGCATGGAGTAGAAAATTGGCTCTTGTGAATGGTAACCACTTGATGTTAGGTAGTCCAATCTCACCTTCATTTTTACATATGGGTTCGGAGCCGATCCTCGGCTCTGACTCGGCCGATTTTCAAGCTCAAAGACTTCTGGTTGGCTCGTGGCTAAGCAGGTATCCCATGATGCACCAGTGCAATCCCCAGATCTCGTTTGCTGCGTCGACGAGTTCGGATGTGCTTCTCTTGGCTCTGGCTAAGTTTTTGCATATTTACTAAAAATATACATATATAGGGCTTTATCTTAATTGTCTTGTGGTCTTGTGTGACTGTAGTAGTAGTATCATGTGTACCAGTAGTTAGGCGCAGTTGCGCTTTTTGCCTAAATCGTTAGTTTTGGCGGTTTCGCTATTTTCCTATTATTTACTGGAAATTATACAATAGGGTTTAACTTAATTGCCTTGTGGTCTTGTGTGACCAGTAGTAGTAGTCTCCTGTGTATCAGTAGTTAGGCTCAGTTGCGATTTATTGTGTAGATAGTTAGTTTTGGTGGTTTTGCCATTCTTAATCAGTAGGGGCTCCTATTGGTTACTTTTCTGTCAATCGATTGTTGTTGACTGGTGGTCTTTAGCGTGGACCCGCTAAAGTCTTAATCACTTTACAATTGCAAATTTTTCTCCTACCTTTTGAGTGTGTGTGTGTGTGTGTGTGTGTGTGTGTGTGTGTGTGTGTGTGTGTGTGTGTCTGTGCGCGTGTGTGTGTGTTGTGGTATACTTGGTCTGTTTGAATTAGAAGTTCTGGTTCTTCACAGGGCTAGGCCCATTTAACTTAGAGGACCTAGTCCTCGTGTTTCTACTCCACTGTATTTTCATTTCAAAATATTTCCTGTGTGACTGAATATCTGTCTGTTGTTTAGTGAAAGACCTAGTTTTTTTTTCTTACACCAGGCTAGGCCCGTTTAACTTAGAAGACCTAGTCCTTGTGTAATTCTTCTGCAGGGCTAGGCCCGTTTTAGTTAGAGGACCTAGTCCTCAGTCATTCTCTTTCTCTTTTCTCCTCTGGTTGCTTGTGTGTTGCAATGTCTAAGGATAGCAAGGAGCACAAATGCTCTGGGTTTAAAAAATGTATGAAGTGCTCCCAGAAAATGTCTTTGACGGATGGCCACAGTAGCTGTGTCTACTGCTTGGGAGCCATTCATTTGCAAGAATCATGTTTGTTCTGTCATGCTTTCTCTCCTAGAGTGCTGCAGGAGAGAAAGAACAAACTGATACTCAGTGGTCTTCTGAAGCCAACCTTTGAGGAAGCTTTGTCTGGTTCTTCGGCTTCTTCGTCTAAGTCTTCAACGTCAAGATCTGACTCAAAATCAAAAGGTACAAAAAGGCCTTCTCTGGCACTGGCTGGTGTTTCAGAGCCGCCTGCCAAATTAACAAAAATCTGCCTCCTCGACTCCTCAGTCTTCGGAGCCGAAGGAGAGCACCGTGGTTTCAGAGTCGGTCACAGGTGCTTGCCGACCGCTGAAAACTTGAAATAGTTGACTCTGCTTCTCAGAGCCGGTCTGTAGAGTCCTTACCAGTCTCCTTGATGGTCAAATCTCCAGTGCCTGCTAGGTCGAGATCCCCAACTTTACCTTCTAGATCTTCCAGGAGTCTTTTGGAAAAAGATGTGGAGAGGGTAGTACTGAGACTCCTGAAGTCATCTGCCCTGCCTAAATTTTTGTTGGCTCCGACCCAATCGGCTCTGGAGCCACTTGAACCAGTCTTGTCCTCATCCATGATTCCTCCTCTGAGCCATGTTGGTTTTTCGGAGCAAGAGTGCTTGTTACCAATGGAGGAACCCTCGGTTTCAGCTCCTTTTGCTGTTGCATTGGAGTCATATTCGGCTCCGACACGCTCGGCTCTGTCCGTCGTGTCCAGGGACCGAAGCTCTTCTATCGGCGCCGAGGGGGATGGTTTGAATCGATCTTCGTTGGTTCCGAGCCTTCCTCTTGGTGCTTCCGCCAGGGTGAGCTCGGACCCTGCATCTATCTCGGAGCCGATGGCTCGGGCTCCAGCACCATCCTTTGTCTCTTCGGAGCGGGGACGGTCTTCGGAGCCGTAGAGGTCTGCTTTTGAGGTGATGAGGAGTGTGCTGTCACAATCTACAGCCCCTGCCAGTGGTACAAGCACATTTCCCCCCAGAGCTCCCCCTTCGGTCTCAGTACCTACTTTCTCCAGAGACAGCAGAGACCCACAGCCTCAGGAGCCACCAGCTGGTGGCCCCCACTTTTTCGGGGCCTCCCTAGAAGATCCTTTCGAGGAGCCCCATCAGAAGAGAGTATGCAAGAGGAAGCATATTGACTCCCAGGATGAGTCTCTGACATTGGACACTGACCTCAATGAGTCAGAGGGGTCCCCTAAGTCATCCTCTGATGATGTCTCCTTTGTGGACATTCTAGAGATCCTTAAACAGAGGTGCGACTGGCCCACTGTCAACCCTTCTGATGAGGAGTTGGTGTACCTGAAGGTTTTCAGGCCTCAACTCTCTGCCTCTTGTGTGTCTCCACCTTTCGACGAGCTAATGGATCTGGTTAGTCGGAAGGTGTGGGATACTCCCGATGCCGTGGAGACAGTCCCTAGAAGACCAAATAAGTTCCTGTCTGCCCCTCCTGGAAAAGAATTCTTGTCTAAGGGAATTCCCGTAGATGCCATGGTGGTGGCGGCAGCCACGAAGAAGGAGTTGGCAGAGACTTCTTCCTCTGTTCATCCACCAAACAAGGAGTCTCGACAGATGGACAGATTTGAGAAGCATGTATTTAGTTCAGCAGCTTTTACACTTCGATCTCTGAACTATCTTACCCATTTCACGTGGTTGCAGAGGGATCTCCTCAAGGAGTTAGGAGATTCCATACAGGGTGCTTGTCCTGAGGGAGTCCCTGATAGGATCTCTGCTCAGTGGTCCACCCTAAATTCGGTAGTCAACTCCTCCGTGCAGCTTATCTCTCATGCGGCTGATGGAGCGGGCAAAGCAGCGGGTTCAGGAGTTGCCCTTAGGTGCCACTCCTGGATGCCCTTGTGTAACTTTGCGGAGCCTTTTAAGTCCACTTTCACCAATGCCCCATTTGATGGTTCCTCCTTGTTTGGTTCCAAGGTGAAAGAAACAATCACTCGGTGTGAACAGGAAGGAAAGCCTCTCTCTGCCGTGGGAGTCCGTTTTACCGTCCCCTCTCGACCATACCCCAAAGGTCAAAGGGGAGGTAAGATGTGGGTTCAAAAAGTCCCAGAGGACCTTTCCGGACACACAGAGTGAATCCTCCTTCAGAGGCAGAGGAGGAGGAAATGGTAGACATCTCCCTAGTGGCAGGGGCAGTCCGCAATACCAGCAAGGCCATGGTTCCTTTCGAAAGCAGCCTTATCAGCGCTCCTGATGTGGGGCTTGATTGTGTTTCTCTGGGGACAGTCGGGGGTCGCATCTCTTTGTATTCAGAAGCCTGGCTAAATATAACCCAAGACAAGTGGGTACAAACAGTTGTTACCAGAGGCTATATCATACCCTTTTCCCTTCCACCGTTTGTTCCCAAGAAGATCCCAGATGTTCCACCCAATCACAGGGATCAGGCAACTGTGGAGATCAACAAGTTGCTCTCAAAAAGAGTCATCCAGCCCGTTCCAGCAGACCAGACAGGATCCGGAACTTACTCCAGGTTCTTTTTAGTCCCAAAACGAACTGGAGACTGGAGGCCAATATTGGACCTCAGCAGATTAAATGAATCCGTGAAAAAGGATATGTTTTGGATGGTCACAATACAGTCGATACTCCCGTTGTTAGGGAAAGACTATTGGATGTGCTCTCTGGATTTCCAAGATGTCTACTACCATATAAAAATGGACAAGGCGTCAAGGAGGTATCTGCGCTTCTGGCTGGGAGGTTTCGTGCTCTGCCCTTTGGTCTCACCACAGCCCCCAGGGTGTTCGCCAAATGCATGGCAGTAGTGACAGCACACCTGAGACATCAGGGATTCCATGCGTTTCTGTATTTGGACGACTGGCTCCTGACCACCCTCACCAGGCATCTACTTCTCCAAAACAGGGACGCCACCATCCAGCTTTGTGCTCAACTAGGGATCTCCATAAATTTGGAAAAATCTGCATTACTGCCCTCGCAATCTGTGAATTTTATAGACACAGTGGATATGACAGTTCATCTTCACGCCAAAAGAGCACAAAACCTCATCTCACAAGTTCAGCGTCTTTTTCCGCTTCGGAAGGTCAAAGCAAACTGGATTCTTCAACTTCTTGGAACGATGGCCTCAACCATTCTGTTAATACCTTTAGCCAGGTTGCACATGAGAATCCTTCAATGGCTCCTGTTCTCCCAGTGGTCGTTCCAATATCTACCGCTGAATCACCCTATTCTGCTGATGGAATCATGCAAAAAGGACCTTCATTGGTGGATAGCCCCCAACAACTTGTTCACAGAGCTCCCTTTGTGCCTACCCAAACCGTTGCCACTGTGACCACGGATGCCTCCCAGGTCGGGTGGGGGGGCATTATCTTGGCAGGACTGTCCATGGCACATGGCAAGAACACGAGGCTCATCTGCATATCAACATTCTGGAGATGAGAGTGGTGCTTCTGGTGTTGCAAGCACTTCAGGACCTTCTTCCTCCAGGGACGATTGCGATACAATCGGACAACATGTCGGTTGTGTGGTATATCAACAAACAGGGTGGTACCAGATGTTACCCACACTGTCAAGAGGCCATGCGAGTTTGGGAATTGTCAATTTTCTTCCCGGTGCTTTCTGGTGGCAACGCACATTCTGGGGACAACCAACGTGATAGCCGACAAGCTGAGCTGGGCAATCTTGCTGCCCCACGAGTGGTCTCTGAAACGGGAAATAGTGGAACAGATTTTCCGAAAATGGGGACAACCTTGCTGCAACCTTTTTTGCCAGTCCAGTCAATGTCAAGTGCAGCAGTTATTTTTCCCTAATTCCCCCTCCGGGGGAAACAACCAGAGATGCTCTGGTCCACGAGACTTCTCTATGTCTTTCCTCCATTCCCTCTTATCCCCAAAGTGATACAGAAAGCCAACCGACTGGGAAGCAAGTTAATCCTCATTGCTCCTTACTGGCCTCGTCAGGTCTGGTTCCCCTTCCTAGAGCCTCTTCTCCTGGAAGATCCTTGGATCCTGGACCCAGTTCCAGATCTATTGACCCACATGTCAGGTTCGCTACACCCCTCTCTCCACACCCTCAAATTGACAGCTTGGCTGCTCCAGTTCCATCTCTAGTCAGGCTTCATGATGTTTCGTCATCAGTGTCCCATATTCTTTTATCCTCGCATAAACCATCAACCAGAAGGCTGTATGATAGTAAATGGAAAAGGTTATCTATTTGGGCACAGAAAATGAAAGTGGATCCTTTTACACCACTCCTGTTCCTGTGATTCTGGAATTCCTTTTGGAGCTTTTTCAGCAGGGATCTGCCGCAGCCACCATCAAAGTACAATTGGTGGCTATCTCACATTTTTATTTGGGGTCTCCAAATGTCAACCTTATGTCTCATAAGTTATGCAACACTTTCTAGAGAGGAGCCACTTTACTGAGACCACCATTACAGGAACCTGTGGCTTCTTGGGACTTAAATTTTGTGTTGTCCAAACTAACATCCCCTCCTTTTGAACCATCTCATTCAGCTTCCTTAAAGTATTTGTCTTGGAAGACTGTGTTCTTAGCAGCTATTACATCAGCCAGACATGTTTCTGAGCTACATACCCTGTCTATTAAGCCATCTTATTTAGTCTTTCATAAAGACAGGGATGTTCTTCATTCCACATTGCTGCAGTCCTAACTATAGGGTAGTCCGCTGTCCAGTCGGCCCGAATACCACGGTCAGGCGCGGACATACGCCAGGGTACTAATGCGCATGACCGACGCCATATCCTCAGTCTTTTTTGCCGCATGGTCCGATGCAGAAGCAGTTTTGCGAGTGCAGGTTGGCGTTCTGAAAGTTTCTGAAGTCAGAGTTTCAGACCGAATCAAAGAATATTTTGTTTTTTCTTGCCTCAGTATTTAACCGGATGTCAGAAAAAGTGAATAACTGTATTTCTTGTGGGAAACAGATACCTCATAGGGATTACCATACTTTGTGTATACCTTGTTTAGGGCCTGAGCACGACGTTGTTGGATGCCGCTCTTGTGCTAGGTTTAACAAACGCACTATTAAGAGAAGGTTAGACTGTGCCAGGTTAGTTTTTGGGAAGCGTTGTAATTATAAAATGCCGTCGGATGCTCCGGATAAAGCAGCAAAGCCTAGAGTGGAAGAACCGACAGTCCTGGACGTCGGTTCTTTGGAAGGCTCAGTGGAGCCGGAGGTTCTGCCAGGAGTTTCTTTGGAGTCTCAGGGAGAGACTTTACTGTTACAGGATGTGTCCTCTCAGGAAGTAGGCCAGGCTGAAGGGGCTTCTCAGGTGGCTGTTCTTCCCTCTCTTCCTAAGGTGGTTAGGGCCTTCCCTTCTGTTTCCAAGGCTTCTTTAAGAGGCAGGCCTAGTGTAGCTTCAGTGGGGGTTTCTCCGAGTGTTTCAGGGTCTTTGCCTAAGAAGCATATGCTAAAATGGCAGAGGATTTGATTACTATGATTAGAGGTTCTATGCCCTCCTGATAAGAGGCCTAGGGTGGAACCTGAGTTTGAGAGTTTTGAGCAATGTTCGAGGCTTCTGAGTTGAAGACTTGCAGGAGTATCCTCCTTATTCTGATTCTGATGTGGATGATTCTACTCCTTCAGCTTAGCCTCCTGAGGATTTTTCATTTTCAGAGACTCTGCATTCCATGAGGGAGCATTTTAAATGGGAAGGTCAAGATTTCTCTGATTCCAGGAAGAGGCTTAGGGAATTCTTGTTTTACCCCAGCATAGGCCTTTAGCTATACCTCCTGTTCTGAATGTGGTAGAAGATGTTTTGCAGAGGCTTCCTGAATCCTGATTCTTTGCCTCCTGCCCCAGTTAAACCGGATAGGTACTATAGGGTGCCTGAAGCCCATAAGTATCTTTTAAGAGTCCTAGGGCAGACCCGAAACTGTCTCTCAGGGGCCTAAAGGTGTGAAGGCTTCTGTTGTTAAAATCCTGTTCCTCCTGATAAAGAGGCAAGGGCTTTGGATAGATGGGGAAAGAAAGTGTATACTTCTTCCACTTTAGCCATGAGGGCGTTGAATTGTCAGTTTCACATGTTAAAATATCAGAATTATCTCCTTTCACAATTGAAGTCTAAGGTGGATGCTCTGGCTGAAGGTATTGAGTGTAAAGAGTTGCAGGATTTAGTTCATGTGTCTGAACAGGTGGGTAAGCATTCCTTGCAGTGTGGTTTTGATGCTGTGCAGGCCTCCTCGAGGGTGGCTGCCACTGGTTCTGTTCTTCGTAGGCACGCCTGGTTGAGGGATCAGAATTTAGCTGAGCATGTTAAGACAAGGATTTTGGATGCTCCTTTACAGTCTGATGTGTTGTTTGGTTCGCCTGTGGAAGCAGTTTTAAAGAAAATGGAGGACAAGGCTAAGTCTATGCAAACTGTTAAGATTTTTGCAGGTGCAGCCTCCAAGTTTAGTAGAAATTGGCCTACTAAGGGATGGACATATCCTGCTTATGATTCCCAGTCTAGGGGTAGGTCTAGACGTGGTAGGGGCAGAGCTCAAGGTTCTTTTAGGCCTAGAACAGGAGTTCACCTGCTCAGACTTCTGGTGAGGGCAGGGGTCAGTCCTTAAACAGACCCAATGACCTGCCTTTTCAGCTGCCAGTACATTCTCGCCTGGCAGCACCTTTGGGAGGAAGGCTGTCTCTTTTCAAAGAAAATTGGGATTTAATTACCCAAGACAAATGGGTTCTGGATATCATTCACCACGGTTACAGGTTTTATTTCCATACCTTGCCTCCTTTCAAAGGCATGCCAGACATTCCTCTTCTACAAAGAAAAGAGGCTCACAAGCAAATTTCTCTGTTGCTCCAAATAGGGGCCATTCAGCCAGTTCCTGTGCCAGAAAGGGGCCTAGGATTTTATTCTCGCCTGTTCCTAGTACCGAAGAAGGGGAACACGTGGAGACCAATTTTGGATTTATCTATCCTCAACACTTTTCTGGACATTCCCAAGTTCAAAATGTTGACGTTACAACAGCTTTTACCTCTACTGGGCAAAGATCACTGGATGGTAACTTTAGATCTCAAGGAAGCTTACCTTCATGTGCCTATCAGGCTAAGTTGCAGGAAGTATCTGCGTTTTCGAGCTGGAAATTCTCATTATCAGTTCTCAGCATTGCCCTTTGGCTTATCTACTGCGCCCAGAGTATTCACAAAGGTTCTGGCTCCAGTGATAGCTTACTTCAGACTAAGAGGAATTCAAATCTATCCTTACTTGGACGACTGCCTGATTCTGGCTCAAGAAAAGGAAGACCTTTTACAGCATTTGGAATATGTGATAGCAGTGCTAAGATGCCTAGGGTATTCTGTGAACGAAATAAAGTCCAGTCTAGTACCATCTCAAGACATGTGCTTTCTGGGTGTGAGACTGAATACAGCAGCCCAGATGGCCTTTTTAACCCCGGACAAACAACAGAATCTTTCCAGTTACTTCCATCATCTATCTCTTCAGTCTGGGCTGACTGCAAGGACAGTCCTTCAAGCCTTAGGGTTCATGGCATCTTGTATTCTGGTGCTTCCCAATGCCAAACTGCATATGAGGAAGCTGCAATGGTATCTCAAAAATGTATGGACACAGCACTGCCAGCATTTGGACACTGTCATTCAAATAATACCTTGCATTCAAAAGGAATTTATGTGGTGGGCTCAGGAATGCCACCTAAACAAGGAACTCTCTGTGACCCGGCCAGAGGCGAGTCAGATTCTAACGACAGATGCCTCAGACATTGCTTGGGGAGCTCATCTAAATGGAAAGTGGATACAAGACAAGTGGCCTGCCAGACTACAGCATCTACATATCAACATGAAAGAGATGTTAGCAGTCCAGTTTGCATTAATGGCTTTCAAGGAGTTACTTCTTTCAGGGCAGGTGTTGATTCTAACAGACAACACAACTGTCATGTGGTACATCAACAAACAAGGGGGAACACATTCTTACCCGTTGTGCAGGCAAGCAATGATTTTATGGGAGACTGCGCTCAGCTTGCAACTAACTCTTCAGGCAAGGTTTCTGCCAGGAGCACAGAACTCCTTAGCAGATGTGTTAAGCAGACAAATCATGGATCCCCACGAGTGGAAACTGGATCTTCATGTATTTCGAAAATTGACAGTGTCATGGGGAACTCCAGACATAGATCTGTTCGCTTCTCCACTAAACCACCAGCTGCCAAAGTTTTGCACAAAGAGGTTTCATCACACAGCTTGGGAAGTGGATGCTCTTTCTTTCAGTTGGAAAAATCTTCATGTGTATGCCTTTCCTCCTCTGCCTCTTCTCCCAAAGGTGCTCCTGAAGGTCAGACAAGACAAGCCAAGGATGATTTTAATAGCTCCAGATTGGCCTCGGCAACACTGGTACCCATTACTGAGGAGTCTGGTAAGGAAGCCTCCATGGCCTTTACCTTTGATTCCACACCTGTTGTCTCAGAGGGACGGTCACCTGCTCAATGTCAAGCTACACTCTCTTCATCTAACAGCCTGGCATATTCTGTTTTGAAACACAGCAGGTCTCAACTTCCTCAACAAGTTTTAAATGTGATTATGGAAGCCAGAAGACCTAGTACAAGGAAAGTGTAGAAAAATGGAAGAGTTTTTTATTTTGGAGTGCAGCAAACAATTTGGAGATTTCTGAGCCTAATTTGAGTGTGGCTCTTCAATATCTTACTGAGTTATTGGACAAAGGTTTGTCTTTCTCTTCCATTAAGATTCATGCTGCAGCAATTTCAGCTCACTATGATTGTGACCCACCATTGTTTTCACATCCTTTATTCAAGCAATTTCTTAGAGGGGCAAAGAATATAAGACCCCGAGCTCCTACTCCTGCTTGGGATCTCAATTTTGTGTTGGAGAAACTTACTCTACAACCTTTTGAGCTACTGCTGAATTGAAATACTTGTCATGGAAGACTGCTTTTTGTTGGCCATTACTTCTGCAAGAAGGGTTTCTGAGTTGCAGGCCCTTATGGCGTAGAGCCTTTTTGATTTTTCATAAGGATAGGGTATCATGCATTACTAATCCTTCCTTTATGCCTAAGGTGGTTTCTAGTGTGGCTTTAAACCAAACTATTCATTTGCCTACCTTTTATGCAGATCCCCAAAATAAAGGGGAAAAGATTTTGCACACTTTAGATGTACACAGGCAATTGCGTTATTATTTAAGCAGGACTAAGGATTTTAGGCAGTCTCAGCAGTTGTTTGTTTCTTTGCTTTGAGTTCAGGGCAAGCCTGTGTCAAAACAAACTATTTCTAGGTGGATTGGGTTTTGCATTGCATTTTGTTATTCCCATCATGGCAAGGAGATTCCAGCTGGGATTAGGCCTCATTCCACTAGAGCTACTGCCACTTCTACAGCATTTCTAAGGGGGGTGGCAACTAAGGATATTTTGGAGGCAGCTACTTGGAGTTCAGTGCATACTTTCTCTAAGCATTATCACCTTCCTCTCTACTCTAAGTCTAGGGCTGGTTTTGCCACAGCTATTTTGCAAGGCATGTTGTCAGCTCCTGTTTCTTTATGATTTGCCAGCCTCCCTTACCTCTGCTTTGGGATTCTACCCAATAGTTAGGACTGCAGCAATGTGGAATGAAGAACATAGTACAGTTTTGTACCTACCATAAATGTAGATGTTCGAGGATCTACATTGCTGCAGTCTCCCTCCTTCCCTCTGTGTTTAGGGGTGGTTGTGTAGGTGAGGTTATGTTCTGGTAATTTTGTATATATTGTACATATTTTTGGTGCAGGTATATTTGGCCTTGTCTTTTAGGGTCTTCTGACATCTGGGGCAAGAAAGCTGAGGATATGGCGTATGACGGTCATGCGCATTAGTACCCATATACTTTGTTATTCGGGCCGACTGGACAGCGGACTACCCTATAGTTAGGACTGCAGCAATGTGGATCCTCGAACATCTACATTTATGGTAGGTACAAAACTGTACTTTTCTTTACGTGCCAATCCTTCGTTTGTTCCCAAAGTTTGTTCGTCTGCCGCATTGAACCACTCCATTGAGCTTCCAGTTTTCTTTCCCAATCATAGCGATGCAGCTGAATATCGTTTCCACCAGTTGGATGTCCACAGACAGCTACGTTTTTATTTGCAATGGCCAAAGAATTTCGGAAGTCAGACCAGTTGTTCATTTCCTTTTCTGATTCCAGATTGGGCTTAGCAGTTTCTAAGGTGACATTGTCTAACTGGATTTCGAGTTGCATAGCTTTCATCTACAGTTCGGAGGGCAGACCTTTCCCCCACAGGATCAAGGCGCACTCTACCATGTCTCTGTCTACCTCTGCAGCCTTTCAAGCCAGGGTACCAATTGATCATATCTGTGCAGAAGCTACGTGGGCTACCCCTCACACCTTCATTACTCATTATAAGTTGGATTTGGCTTCTAGGGGTAGAGCATCCTTTGGCTCCACGGTGCTCAGGAGTATCTTCCAGTGAGCCACCCAAGAATAAGGCACTAGGGACGCTGTCCCATATTTAAAAATGAAGGTGAGATTGGACTACCTAACATAAAGAAGTTATGTACTCACCATAACGTTCCATGTTGGTAGTCCATCTCACCCTTCATTTTTACCAACCCACCCTCCTGCCCCCATCCTGGAAGATCTGGAGGTAATACTGTAAATTTCTTGGTTGGCGACCCTATAGTATTGGTTTGTTGGTTAGGGGTTTCTTTCTATTTCTAGTGAGCAGCAAACAAGATCTGGGAATTGCACTGGTGAACCATGGGATACCTGCTTAGCCACAAGCCAACCAGAAGTCTTCGAGCTTGAAAATCGGCCGAGTCAGAGCCGAGGATCGGCTCCGAACCCATATGTAAAAATGAAGGGTGAGAACGACTACCAACATGGAACTGTGAGTACATAACTTCTTTTTTTTATTCAAGTTTAAACAGGGATGTTCAGTGAGCTTTGATAAATGAATACACCTGAAAAATGTTTAAATAGTTTATATATAAATTAGCACTGAGTGGAGTGAGCAAAGGGCTGTTATAAGCAATGTGTTTTTTAATTGTACCAGGTAACATAACAGTAGATTATTGTGGCTACTTCCAAGGAAAACTCTTCTTGTAATTCACTATTTAATGCCATATTGCTTCTTTTTGTTCTTGTAATAACAATATAATTTGCATACCAAGTGGAGGATATATATATATATATATATATATATATATATATATATATATATATATATGTATGTATGTATATGGCACATCCCAAGGGGAATCAATTGAGAAAAGGTGTGCACCAGGCACAGATCCTTGTGCCACATCTTTTTTAATGATGCAGCTTCTGTTCATTAGAAAGTTCCTGAGCCATGAAACTACATATTTTGAAAATCTACATTCAGAGAGTAGATAACCCCCTTCAAATGCAGAAACTGTTTCAAAGACACACTTGAGATCTAGAAATAGAGTTGTGTGTGTGTGTGTGGTATAATTGACAGAAAAGGACAATGCAGGAAAATTAAATCCAGACTGGAGGAAAGGGCCACAATGCAGATGTTTCTTAAACACACAATTAACTACCCCAGTTTCTAACCTGGTGTGTGTCATTATTAAGGGTGAAAAATATCAGTGTTATGTTTTCCTTCCCCCATAGGTGAAGTCTGGCAGAGGCGTGAACACAGTCTGAATGTAGTGAGTACATTAGATGAGACAGTTTAGTGCTGACTGGTAGAAGAGGAAGAAAATTGCAGAATAGTGACAATTCAACTTACTAAAATAAAATGAATTGGACGAATTTTGCGTTGGACACCAGATGTTTTGACAAAGACTCTTAAAACTTTCACTTAGAACTTCATAAGGCAGATGAGGGAAGTGGGATAGAGTAACACTACTCAGAAGAACTAACTTGAAGAACTTCACTGCAGTACAGGAAAGGAAGAGGGCAGAATAGCAACGCATTTATAAGGTGTGTGAAAATGATGAAAAGAAATCGATCCTGGGTTCATGCCTTCCAGTATGGATACTAAACTGGGGAAGACAGAAATGATTCCAAGTTCTATGACCGGCCAGCTTATTAGGATAACAAATTAAAAATAAATGTATAAATCAAACTGTGACCATTGTAAGTTACTTAACATGAGAGCTTTTAAGTTATTTCTGAACTTTCTGAACTTTCCAGGGCGAGGTAGTGTGATGGTGACATAGGACCATAGAAAATAAAAAGCTTTGCAAATGACAAGAAACTGAATGCAAAACATTGGGCGTAGGCTTTGCACCGCACACGCAGACTTGAAAACCACAGTTTAGCATGCTACAAAAGCAAAACCTTTTCTCAAGAAACAGCTGTGGGCAGCTGTTTGTTATAAAGTGTGAAAAGGCATTTTTCTGTTTTTGTTTTTAATATGCAGTTATGAAATAAATAGCCACACACGCTTCAGGATTTCTGAATGCAATTTTCTGGTTTGTCATATTATATTAGTTAAAGTCTATTTTCTAATTATTCACTTTTATATTTATAGTAAAGTGGCTAATATCACTTTAGAGACCATAACATTAACTATCAAGAAATATGATGAAATATTTTCTCCCTCTCTAAACTTCACCTGGCACGAATTATGTTTCTATCAATCTGTTTCAACTGCCATGACTGAATGCAGAGTGACAGTGGAAATACGATTTGTGGAGCTGAATTAGTGCAATAAGTTCAGCTTCCTTGTTCTGATTCAAAGACTAATTTAGTGCCATACTGGCATTTATTTCTGATGTTAGCATATGGTCCAAGTGTGCATGCATGTGGGAGTTGGAGTGGAATATATAATATAGAATTATAGATCTGAATAGGTCCGTCATTACTTATTTCATTTGTATTATTTGCTCATCTCCTGGTAAAGAAGCAATTTGATAATCTAATGCTGTGTTTGCCAGAGAGTTAGTTGAAAGGTAGGCAGCTCAAAAGGCTCACAGATCAAAAGGCTGAATCCTGGGAGGAGAGTTTGTCAGTGGGCATGTACTGTGCCTCACTGCCCACACTAGAAGACCAATGCACAGTATAATATGTGTTTGCTTGTAACGGATGTTGGCAGACTTCTGTAGTGTGTGCATGGTATTACAACTTCTTACTTCATAACATCCTAATGTGCTGGTGCACTTAAATACTAGAGTGTATCTAGGTAAAACCACCTCACTCTGACAGCATTTTTTTTGTGTACTACTGTTTGTGTATGAGGAAAGAGGTTGGATTGGGGAGGGGATCAAAGAAACGTTTTGTCATTTACTCTACCAATTGCTTTAAGAAGAATTTTAAATATATTTTTAACATTAAGTTAAGGCTTCCATTTTTTATTTAAATTTTGAGCTTTCAGATGTGCATTTCTTTCAAAACAAGCAATTTTCATTTGAAAATTCTTTCTTTAACATTGGAAATTATTTTTGCACATACTTTTTATTGTCATTCTGTTATTCTCTTCATCTGCCCACATGAACTTGTGCAATTAATCACAAATGTATGCATTTTAACAGATATTGTGGGTATGACGTACAAGTTGAGTAGAAATTGTATTAGAAAAAATAATTTTGCCCTATATTGCGAATTGTTGACATTTAACTTTTCCCCTTCTAAATGGGTTACACAGTGAACCTTGCCTCTGTAAAGCATTTCTCTAAAAGCTAGTTCTACCCTACATTCTATTTTTTTGCGCCACTTTCACCCTTTCCTTTTAGACTATCAAGTTTTCCCTGGATCACACACTTCACTGTCTGTGGGGACTTCCGTCATCTAGGCAGCCATGAAGGCACTTTGTGTTCCCATAAGTGGTAAGAGCATTTTTCTTTTTCTTTTTTGGCCTAACCCAACTTCTGGTAGTGACGTAAGCATGAGTGCCACCACAAGCACCACTTATGACCTTCTGTCCATGAATGTGTGTCCATCACAAGTGCCATCAGGGGCTACCTTCCCCAGTTTGTGTGGCCAAATCCACATCTTCTTGGCACTAGCGTCCCTCCTCTTCATAAGGATTTGCTCTCCAGCTTTAGCTCTGTCATTAGAGTAGTGATGCAAGTTGGGCAGGAACCACCATCCCCTCTCAGGGTGGTCACACCCATCTCCCTGTCTGTGTCTTAAGCAACCAAGCTACTACTTGAACTACAGTCTTGCCTTTACCCCTTTAGTTCATTGGTGCAGTCTTGCATTTTACATTCTTGTTATTTACATCCCTCCACCTCATTTCCCTACAAAATGAGTCTGACAGCAGTAATTCCTCTGGACGTAATTTATTTGAAATAAATAAAATAAATCTGCCTTACATTCAAAATTCTTGATACCCCTTTTCCAGATTGCACAAGTTAGTAACTCTGTACAGCATATTTCTCAAAAATTAATAAGTTCTGCTTTGAGTTTTAATTCTTAATATTTACCTACATTTCCCATCTGGAATGGATTAAATTATGAATTGTGCCTCTGGAAAGTATTTTTTTTTTAAATAATTAAAATAGTTTTGCCTTGCATTGTAAATGCTTGATACCCCCCTCCCCCATGGATGTGCTGTACATTATACCTCTGGAAAGCATTTCATTATAGGGAGAAAACCTCTGCAGTCCAAAATGTAGTGGGCTAAGTGTTATTTAATTACTATAGGAGCCCCCTTGCTTTGGAAGTGTGATGTTATTACCTGCCCTGAAAAACGTAAAGTTTGACTTGTGCTTATGCCATTTCATAATGTTATTTTTCATTCAAAAATCAGTCATTCAAAAAATCAAAGTGGATGTCCAGCCTCACTTCTTAGACATGGAATAAGGGTTTTTGTTAATGAAAGTGCCATCCATTCTGCTTTAAATAGGAAAGAGAGTTCTGTTTTCCTTTGGAGCTGCAGTAATCACTGGAGCACTTTTTCATGATAATGCCAGTTTTTGTTGTGTCCAGAACTAGTGCTGCACATTGTAGTCTGGATAGCAATTTAACTTGATACGACATGAGGTAAACAACATAGCATTATCTGTATCTGTAGACATATCTTAAAATGCTGATGGGTGGATAAATTAATGGAAATTGTTTTGGAATATAGAAACAAGAAATGAGTTCGGGGCTAACCTTCCTCTCCCAGGAAAGGACTGGAGTGAGAAATACCTGTATGTTGATGGTCTGACATTCAGAAGACTGAGCTAACACATTAAGGTGGTTGTGAAACCAGCTAGCAAGATCAGTAAGTCTGTACAGAAGGTGATTGGTTCCCTAGTACTCTGTGGGCTGTTGATGGTAGACCCCAGTTCCTACCACCTTCTGTGTGCTGATTCAGGACATATAGGCTATTACTGCTATTAGACAATAGTGTAGGGTACTGCTGGTGATAGACCCCAGTTCCAGCCACTTTCTGTGTACGACGTGGGGACACGTAGGCCATTACTGCCACTAGGTAGTTGTGTAGGAAACTGGTGATGATGGACACCATGTCCATATGCCTCCTATGGACTGGTTAGGAACATGTCGACCATTGCTGTCATGACTGCAGGGTAGGGTCGGTACTGACGATGGTGCTCAGAGTGGATGTTTATTTTGCTGTGTGGGTCTGTTTGCTTAAAGCTCAGAAAAAAAATCATATCTGTTTTGCTGTTTGAAACATCAGACAGTTTCTGTTTCTTGTTATACGCTGAAACAGCCTTTCAAATCCTGTTTACTTTTTTTGGTAAATGGTAGCTGACTTCCATTGCTTACCATTTTGTAAGGTAGGAGATGCTTTTCTATTTGTAATATTTCAGAAAGTAACTGTTTGAAAGGTCAGGGCCTACATTGGCAAGTCTTGAAATGTGGAGACTTGCACAAAATTTGGACTTGCATGTATTAATTCTGAGATTACCATTTCTCAGAATATTCTATTTTCTCCAAGTTGTGGCAATCTTGGAGTTGGTATATATAAGTTTGAGGGGTGTGCTGAGCTTGCCACCTGCAAAAAAGAAGTTTAACAGAGAAAAACGATGCTCGATATTCACTCTTCTGCATTTTCTGTCCTTTTTTGGCATGTCAGTTCAATAGAAAGCCAATTCAAAAGCATATACAAAGCACTGGAAAGTCATGTATATAGTTTCTTCCCTGTTGGCTGACAAACTTGTAGAAAACATGGATTAGGTCTCTCAGATGTCTCATGGCATCACAAAATTGCTTAATGAAAGTAAAGCTCATTTGGCTGACACTGTGTACTTCCCCATGGACTTGCTACATTAGAAACTCTTCTTTAGCTAAACTTGACAGTTACCAATTTCTTTAACTTTCTTTACTCAAAAGCCACTGGAAGATGTGTAGAGAAAACTGATGGGATTATTTAGCTCTGAAAAACCCTACTGTATCGTGGAACATTTCAAAAGCTGGAGTGACTGTTATATAACCGAAGCCAACCAGATTTGAACAAACCACACACCTGATATGGCAGCAGCACTGATTGCTTTCTCTTTAAGGAAGGAAGGAAGGCGCTCTGACTTCCTGAAAGGCATTTCTGTGGTTTGTACTTATTTTATCTCAGCTAGCAAGTACATTCAGACCATGCCTCACAAAGGTGTGCACATTTTCTTTCCTTTGTGCCTATCAGAATTTAGTTCCTGTAGTTTCATTAACTAAAACAGATACAAGGGCTAGTCCCAATGCTTTGAGAAAATGCAAAACAGTTTACAGAAAAAGGTAGTTGCCACATTACGGGTGGAAAGCACAGCCCTCTTCATTTACTGGTATTATATCCCTGCAGAGAACTTAAGCCTTATTGTCAATATATGTCTTGCAGCCAAGTAGGAAAAAACATAACTGGGACCTGGGGCTCCTTAATATAGATTCTGACCACAGTGTAGGCGTGAAAATAATATAAAATAGATTGCTGACTATAGCGCATATTATGTATTCTTGAAATTAATTTGTTTCCTTTTAAAATATGTTTATCACATAGAACTTTGTTGTCTTTGGAAATTTAGTGCCTTGTAATGTCTTTGAATTAGAACACAGCTGTCTTTCTGGACAATGTAAAACACAGGTAAATTATATAAAACTGCAACAACCTTTAATAGTTAATTCACGTTGTCGCCTCACAGTAAGACGCTGTCCGGTTCGATTCTCAGCTAGAGCGTCTTCTGCGTGGAGACATGCGTGAATGGGCGCATCGCTGAAGGTTGTGCGTCAGGCCTGGCAAGCCGGTACGTAAAAATCAACTGCCAATCATTAGCGGACTGGTGTTCAGCTGTGGCGACCCCTAACCAGGAAAAGCCGAAAGACACAAACAAATAATTCTGTGGTACATGCTTTACCCGATGTTGGACTATGAGGGAGCCAGAGTCTGTCCTAGCACTGAGTGGGTGCAAGGCAAACAGTAATCCTGGATATAACACTGTTGTATCACATGGTATTTGTGTGTGTGTGTGTGTGTGTGTGTGTGTGTGTATGCGCGTACACACACACACACACACACACACACACACACACACACACACACGTGATAGGTACAATTTCAGTCCAGTTTACAAAATTACAGATTTACCTTTGGCGTGTCTTTTGAATGAGAAAGGAAAATGGAGCACCCTGAGAAAATACACAGGGATGCAAGGAGAACATGCAGACTTGACACAGAATATACTACAGCTGGGAAATGAACTTGGCAACTACACAAACCCCTGTGTCACTGTGCAGTGAGATAATGATTTGTTGTGTGGTAGCGATATTTGTTCAACATCACATAGTAGTGTAATGCTGTGCTTTACACTCATTACCACACATTGTGTGAGTTTATTTTGTACTTTGTTACACATCAATAAAAGGTATTTGACAATGTTATGCTAGATCTTTTAACTTGACAATGGAATATGTTGCACATTTTATGGTGAATATTACTATTATATGGATTTTTAAATTTTCTTCCTGCAATATCAGTCAGTTTGTGATGCCCATAGTTAGTAGACAACCTAGGTAACTTAGCAGACTTAAAAAGAACTGTGTCTTCAGCTGCCTTAAGCTCCCAAGAAGATGATGTGCCAGATTTCTTTGCCAAAATTAAAACCAACTTTACTGAAAGGGAACAGTAATGTGAAAAGTAGTTCTACCCCTAAAAATGATTTAGGGAAAACAGTTTTGGTCTGGAAGCCAAGATCTTGGCAGTCTGTGTTCTGCTGCTTCAATATCCTTTTAACAGGAGTGGAGCTTAGTTTTCAGAAGCCCTCCACCACCTTATTCTTTACAGTAATAGCTCTGAAAAAACATCCTGCTTCCTGGTCAGCAAGTAGTAATGGAGCTTGTAAAACTAGTGATGGTGAATTGGGTGTTTGCAGAGACTGCCAAGAATGGTTAGCTAGACTCCTTGAATTTTTTTATTTAGCAAGTATAAACTTGGAAGTGTACCCCTGGGGTATGGGACGGCATTGCCCATATACCATGACACATCTTTCAGTGGGAAGGCCAGATTTCTGAACTGTGATGCTGGATTGACTTTCTGGCTTTCAGTGGGAAGGCCAGATTTCTGAACTGTGATGCTGGATTGACTTTCTGGCTTTCAGTGGGAAGGCCAGATTTCTGAACTGTGATGCTGGATTGACTTTCTGGCTTTCAGTGGAAAGGCCAGATTTCTGAACTGTGATACTGGATTGACTTTCTGGCTTCTGTTCTTAAGAAAATAATTAATTGCCTAATAGTCCCTGTTACTCCTTTTTATTTGAGTAGCAAATAGCCACTTGCAGCCCGAAACTTGTTCATTGGCTTGAATGAAAAGATTAATGAAAATGGCATCATATTTATTGATAACTCGTTTAACAAAAAAAAAACAAAAAACAAAAAAAAAACAATCCGAGTGCTGTGGCTCCAGTCCGACAAACACTGCCATTGTCCCTTTTCTTTAAATAAAGTAACCCAAGCAGATTATTTTTCCTGCACTGAAGAAAATTGTCTATCATCTTTTATTCCATGTTTATCCAACTCCAGCTGCATTGCTTCCAAGCACCTGTCCTTTTATGCACTATTTTGTCTCCAGCTTTCCAGAAGTTTCTATCATTCCCTGTTTGTTCCTCTTTGTCTCCTTAATGCTGTTTAACTTAGTCCATATTGAACCCTCATTTGATGAATGGTTCCTTCCATGGGAAAGTTAAATTTTTTCACAAGGAAGGACCTATATTTAGTAGGCAGTAAAAATGAATGATTACCATCACATAGTAGGTGCCATTGTGTTTTGCTGATTTTCACCAAGGGCTACTTTCATGCAGTGTTCATGTCATCATGTTCCTGGCCCCTCCAATCCCTGTTGTTCAAACCAAGTGTCAAGTCAGGGTGTCTGAAAGGCCCAGTGTAATAATGTCAGTTTCTACTGCTGGACTACAGTGCAGTGCCCTACTAAAAGAGTCTGATCTAATCCTCTCCCTCCCAGCCTTCAGGGCCACTAGTCAAACCCAAATAGACATCACAATGAGTGCATAGATTGCTGTCTTTGCCAGTGGCTGGCTTTCAGAGTACAGCATTTTTCATACAGACTTTTAGGATACCTGCACTTTCTGTGGACCAAAAAGTCCTTGTGAGTCATTAAGGGCTGACCCTGAGGTACTGTGGTAAGCTTGTATACTTTGTCCCTGTGGAATCACCGGTCAATGGCCAAACGTTGTGTCCAGGAATTTGTCTTGTTATTTAAGGACCATCAGGTCCTGAACTCTGTTTTTGCAGTTCTTTCTCAGCAGGAAATTTCTCACAAAAATAGAACTGAGCAGTAATAGTGTTGTTGTCCATGAAGTAAAATAGAAAGATGCCTATGATGAAAGTTGGAAAGAGTATTTATGAAGTTTCAAAGATAAGAATCTGTTTAATTTTGTTAAGTGCAGCTTTGTAACTTTTGCAGTATTCAGAGCTTTGATCTGAAATTTGCCCTCTAGTTCCTCAGAAATGTGATGGCTGTAACATTTCAGTTTATTAGTTTATTAACCTTCTAAGTGAGCTGGTACAACTGATCCTTTTTGGCCGTGATCTAGGCCACAAGGGCCACAAGGGCAAACATAAATGTATAGCCTACAATACTCGGTTTGCCAGCACAGATTGGAAAGACAGAAACTGAAATACCCTGAAAAAAAAACAACAGAAGTACAAGAACAGTCAACCTGTATATAGACTATGACTGCATTCAATCTGTGCACGTGTTTTGACCAATGTTAAGACTAGAAAAACACTCTGAAGCTATGAGGCAGGTATCTTATGCACAGAGCCACTGTGCTGCTAAATAGGTTAAGATGCCATATGGCACACTATGTCCAACTCCTAAAACCTACTCTTCAGAAGGACCCAGACAGGAAAAGAGCATTTCAAAGTACCCAAAAAGTACAAACTGCAGCAGAAGTTATGCAGGTACTAGAACACTTACATACACGTACATATACATATACACACATATATATTTACACACACACATATATATATATATATATATATATATATATATATATATAGTGTGTGTGTGTGTGTGTGTATTGGGAATTGGGGGGGGGGGCAGATAGTCTGAAAGCAGGATTGCCAAATAATTGGGAAAAAAATGCAGGCTCCATCATCCAGCAATACAGGGTAAGCATGTGATTGACCACTCCCTGTGAGAAAATGAAGGAACCTAGCCAAAGGAAATGACCAATGGGAACACAGCAAGAATATGATACTGACCACTGAAAGTGTAGGATGGGAATCCAGCTTGACTGCTGAGATTGATGGATGCTGTCAGTACTGAGGGTTTCACTGGGGGAACTGAAAATGTCTGAGTTGTTAGGTGTAGCAGAAGGAAAATTGTATGGCTTTAGGGGCAGTGGGTCAGGATGTGGCCACAAAAAGATTAAAGGGGGCTATTATTTGGTAGGTATCACTAAAGCAGGGAGCCAGAGGGGTGTCTCATGACCAATGGGTGAGTACCAAAGGGACAGGAATAAAATAAAGGAAATAATGATGGGGCTGTTGGAGGAGGGGCAACGGGCAATGCATACAGGCCATATAAGCTAAGAGGCAGGCTGATTAAATAACTGAACAATAACATAAGGTATCTGAAGCTTGAGATTGCTTGCAGTAACTGGAAGGTGAGAAGCTATGGCTGAGGAGGTGTAGGTGCGTACCTAAAGTCAGGGTAGCAAAAATAAAGCTGAAGAGGAAAGTCTGGCAGGAAGGCCTAAAAGACATTAGTAGAAATGGAGGGAGACATGCCAGTGCTGGCAGTAACTGGTGTGAATGAGTAGAGATGCAGCTTAGCTTGAGGGCCAAACAGAGGGTAAAGGAGGGCTGTAATTCTACCTTTAATATGCATCTGGCTATTGCTGTAAACAAAAGCCTGCACTGAATGGGACATTGGTCAAACAGCCAGTATTTGGTTCATTCAGTATCGATTGAAAATGTATGTTTACCAGTGGACTGCCAGTCAGGGAACTGGTGAACCTCTAGGAAATTGGACAGTCACCAGCATCCTATAGGCATTCCCAGTGAATCACTCATTGCCCTCTGGCAAGTGAGTAGGGGGCACAATTGACCAGTGGGAGGATTGTATGAAAGTCCGCCACCATACAGGGAGGGTCAGAGAGGGACTCTAGGTCTGTATGGATGGAACCCTCCTGTCAGAACACTGAAAACTCATGAAGGGGAGAGGGACTGTGTGAGGAAGGTGCTACAAAGTAGATCCCTTGGGAACAAAAATTAAAGCCATGGAAAAGGCCTGCCTAAAGTTGCAGAAGTGGGCATACTTTGGACAGGTCTCACCAACAGTGGGTTAGCTGTTTGCTGAAAGCACTAACTGTGAGTAGGGAAGAAAGGCACCTTACGTCAAGGATCTAAAATGGTGCTGATGTTTTGCTGAAGTGAACATCAGAGACTCGCATAACATCAAAAAAGACAAAACCCAGAGTGAGGATAATATCCAAGGGGACAAAACTGATGAATGATTTGGAAAGATCGGGGAATGTGAGACATCATTAGCATCTGCCAAGAGATGATCGTTATTGTGACTACCCCACAGATGAAGGCCTATATAGAACCATAAAAGACATAACCCAGGGTTGGGGATAGGAGCCCAAGGAGATGAATATGAACTATGACTGCTGGCTACCTTTAAAAGACCAGGGGAAATGAGAAATAGTAAGCTCCAGCTCACAGTTGAACACAACTGATGTAGCCCCATAGCTGAATCAAGTCCCAAGGATGAGTCAGAAAAATAAGGGGAGAGAGAGAGGGAAGAAGAAAGTGTGGGTTAAAAGCAGTACTTGGACAGGGAAGGAAGAGAAGCTGTTGTAGGGAAGGGGGCACCGAGCAAGCGTCTATTTATCAGGAGTAGTAACTGTACAGAACTTCTAATACAGCCATCTATATAGGTCCTAAGCTGGTAACAATCCTGTGTACTGTACTGGTGAGGAGCACTTCCAAGAGGATGTACAACTGACCAAAGGCATGACGGGAAAGAACCACAGCCATTTATGTCCTTTTCCCTTTAGGAAACAAATAATACTTTTTTATGGGTACAAGATAAAGTTAATTTCTAAGGGAATGACTTAAGTTAGGATATCAAGACGGCAGCTGGCTTGGTGATGATTTATGCTTTAAGGTATATGTTTTAATTATGAGTAATTCATACATTTTGATGAGTGAACTATAATTTACTTATTAAAATGGCATGAATTATTTTTAATTATTGGAGAACTCGGGTGGGGCATGTAGTTTTGGATAAAGATGAAAAGAAGGAGGCACTCGTAAAGTATCTTCTCCTGTAATAAGTCAGTTTCTGCTACATCACATGAAGTGGTAAGACTTTTTTTTGTTTAATGAAAAATTATGTTTTTAGTTTATAACACATATACAGAGGTCAGAAAGTAGCTGTATTGTTGACAGTTGTTGTGTCTTTTGGCTTTTCCCGGTTAGGGGTCGCCACAGCAGAACTCCGGTCCGCTAATGATTGGCAGCAGATTTTTACGTGCCGGGTTGCCAGCTCTGATGCACAACCTTCAATGAAGGTATGCCCATTCATGCATGTCTCCACACAGAAGACACTCTAGCTGAGAATCGAACGGGACAACGTCTTACTGTGAGGCGACAACGCTACCACAGCACCACTGTTGTATTGTTGACTGTCATCAAATATATTCCTTACACTGCTTCAAGTACAGATACAGAAAGATCTTTCCCTTAGAAATCAAACATTTCTGGAACAAAGTGAGCTATTCACATGAATTATAATTATTGAAAAAAGGAAAGGGGGTTTACTGGGTGTGCAGAAGTTTCTTTGGTGAAGTCCTAAACGGCCATTAGCGTGGAGTACCTCATAAACATCTTTTTGAATCCTGATTCTTGGTTAAGTAATAAGTTACTTTTGCCCTGCACTTGTTCAAGACTAAAAAGTGCTCCTCTCCTGTCATTCCAGTCATCCTTAGGTTGAAGCTTTCTTATCCCTGTATTATCAACTAAGGGTGGAGCCTTTTCTGTTGTAAGACAAAGATCACCATGCTTCAAATAATTTTTCTAGTCGAGTCCCAACTTTTGGAGCTAAACGTTAGGGTAAATTTTGTACTCCTTTGAAATTCAAGGTTATGAGCTGACAGTTTGAAAAAACTATTAGTGATGTTTATTTCTTTTCATTATCTGCGTTCTGTTCTTTTTAAATAGCCAGAGGGTATTGTATAGGTTTACTTTGAAAATGACTAGTACATGATCAGCGAAAATGGCAATGTCGAACCACAGTTGGTTGAAGTTGATCCCATTTCAACAACCTCCACTATTTCGAGTGTGCAGTTTAGCAAATGACACTGTGCATTCACACATATGTGATTGCAGTTATGACTACAGGTCGTGGTACAGTGGGGATCGGGTAATTACCCCTTTCCCCACTGTAGTGCGATCTCAGAGTTGGAATATATTATTTGGAGAGGGTGTGGGGGGTGCAGGGGGGCTTGACCCCTGCAAAAACTTGACGTTAAGTGATTTGCAGTAGTGAACTGCAAAAAGAATGTCGAAAATGTCAAAATTCTATGTTACAGGTAACATTTTTGCAGGGAGGCAAACCCCCCCCCCCCCCCCCCCGCATATTATATATTCCAAACTCCGAGATCACACTACAGCGAAGAAAAGGATAAACTTCCTGATCCCCACTGTAGTGCGATCTGTTATCAGAATGTCAGTTCCCATATTAGTGAATGTACACAACCATATGCTAGTGAGGATTCAAATATTTCCAGATTGGCATTATGAAAACTGGAAAACATGCATTCGGCCATCCCAGTTTCACGACGTAAGTGCCATTCCACATTTTGATAGTAAACCCTATCTATATATTTATCTATCTGTCTATATATATATATATATATATGTGTGTGTGTGTGTGTGTGTGTGTGTGTGTGTGTATCTATTTGGGTCCATATGACTACATCGACAAGTCATAACATCGACATTCAGTACACCGACACAAAATCACCGACAGATTAAATAACCGAAATCCCACTTCACCGACATTCACAAGTTCGACAACAAAGCAGTCAGGTAGGTGAAGTGTGCATTAGTGTCGGAGCTTGGGCTAGGGGTGGGTAAGTGAGTTAGGGTTAGGGTGCAGGTAGGTGAAGTGTGCGTTAGTGTCGGAGCTTGGGCTAGGGGTGGGTAAGTGAGTTAGGGTTAGGGTGCAGGTAGGTGAAGTGTGCGATAGTGTCGGAGCTTGGGCTAGGGGTGGGTAAGTGAGTTAGGGTTAGGGTGCAGGTAGGTGAAGTGTGCGTTAGTGTCAGAGCTTGGGCTAGGGGTGGGTAAGTGAGTTAGGGTTAGGGTGCAGGTAGGTGAAGTGTGCGATAGTGTCGGACCTTAGGGTTAGGGTTTGGGTCAGGGCTAGTGTGTATGCTATGTAGTGTAGTGTGTTGAAGTAGACCCGGTTTAGTACGTGTAGGAGTTTTGTGCAGTGGTTAGGGGCATTTACTTAGTGACTGCTTCGTTGTCGAACTTGTGAATGTCAGTGAAGTGGGATTTCGGTTATTTAATCTGTCGGTGATTTCGCGTCGGAGTACTGAATGTCGATGTTATGACTTGTCGATGTAGTGATATGGACCCATCTTGTCGATGTTATGACTTGTCGATGTAGTGATATGAACCCATCTATTTATATATATATATATATATATATATATATATATATATATATGTGTGTGTGTGTGTGTGTGTGTGTGTGTGTGTACATGGTTCCCCTTCAAAACATCTAAAAATCCTAACATCGAAACCATAACATCTAAAACCCAAAACATCTCCAACCCCTAACATCGAATTTCATAACATCTAAAATGTGCGTCACAACATTGAACACTACAAATCACATGAAAATAACATCCCTTCCACATATAATGACATTCCAAAGACATGCATCTGGAGCATTTCTCCCCGGGCCTCCACTGAAAACAGGCTCTGTGGAACCTAGTCGGACATTCCCGGTCAACAAATGTTAAATAAATAATAAATAAAAATATAATGACGCCAAACTAACAAACACACTTTTTCATACGTTTCTGCAGGGGGGCAAGCCCCTGTGCACCCCCCCTCTAAATTAAATATACCAACTCTGAGATCGTACTACAGTAGGTAAAAGTTAATTTCCTAACCCCACTGTATCACGATCACCATAAAGAATGTACACATAATGTCTATATCACTTACCTGTATGGTTTAAAAAAGCACATACAGAGTGGCAAAATAAACATGTATGTTGTTTGTCTTTTCTGCTTTTCCCAGTTAGGGGTCGCCACAGCGGAACTCCGGTCCGCTAATGATTGGCAGTCGATTTTTTATGGTGCCGAGTTGCCAGCCCGACGCCTAACCTTCAGCGAAGGCATGCCCATTCACGGATGTCTTTTGGAGGCCACTCGACCGCGGGGAGGACATGCAGACTCCATACAGAAGGCACTCTAGCTGAGAATCGAACAGGAGAACCTCTTGCTGTGAGGCAACAACGCTACCGCTGTAAATAAACACTATATAAATAGTACAAATCCCTACAATATATAAATAATAACTATAGAAATAAAAACTACAATATCTCATAGTGATACAACAAGATTAACAGATTAAACTGTAACATTTACACATTTGGTAATACACTATTACATATTTTATATTTTAGATGTAGTGTAATTCGATGTTATGGATTTTAGATGTTATGGTCTCGATGTTTTGATTTTAGATGCTATGAGTTTTAGATGTTTTGAAGGGGAACCATGTACATATATATTTATGTGTGTGTGTGTGTGTGTGTGTGTGTGTGTGTGTGTGTGTGTGTGTGTGTGTGTGTATATATATAGTGTGTGTGTGTGTGTGTGTGTGTGTGTGTGTGTGTGTGCATATATATATATATATATATATATATATATATATATACACACACACATATATGTATATATATATATATATATATATATATATATATATATATACATATACATATATATATATATATATATATACATGGATTCGTATCACTTCACTGAAAGACCATTTCACTGACACCCATTTCACTGAGACCAAATCACCTAAAGTTAATTTCACACTGTCTGAATGTAGGGGATTGGTGATACTACACACTACAGAATATTCACATATTAAATTTGAATGTGCGTGCTTTTATACAGAGAGTACTGCAAAGCAGTAGTATAAATGGAGATGGAACCTCTTTATTTTGCAACAGCCATGCTTTTTATTAGGCATTTGCATACAACTCGAACAATACTAAAGTCTGACTGTAAGTGCTTTTCCCTATGGACTTGTCATTTAACTCCTCACTCACCTGCATCACTTCCATTCTACCTTCTATTCTCACCTCTCGCTTACCTCTCATATTTACTGCTGGACTTAATCCAGATTCGTTTTTATTCTCTGTTAATAATAATAATTATTGCTCAATGTTTCAGTTGTCTGCTGGACTTCATACCCTCTGAAATTACTCTGTTTGTGAATCAGTTCTGTTTTATATTTTTGTGAGTTTCTTCACCCGTGATGTGCCTGGAAATGATCTGCTGTGATCAGTCTACTTCCTTGTTAAACAACTTAAATAAATAATAAGTAAAAAAGTCAGTGTTACAGGAAATTCACAACTCTTTTACTGAATTTTAACTGAATTTAAGTACTCCTCCCTGAGGTCACAGCTTTACTGGCTGAAACCATTTTAGAGCCACTGCCCTTGGTAAGACTCATCTTATTGATTTACTTCAGCAACGTTACCTTCTTCCTCCAGGGTGAGTCAAAGAGTGGAAAATGGCTAACAGGCTGTCTTAACTCGTGGTCTTCTCCTCCTCATGGGAATGCCTTACAGCTGTCTGCAACTCCAGTTCTGTCTGTGGCCCTCAGTTTAACTGCAAAACAGTGTTCTGCAGGGCTTTCCTGGGTCTTTCTTACAGTACTTTGGGTCTGCCTGAAACCTCTCAATGACCCAATGAGTTAAATCTATTTACAGTCTGAGCTGTGGCCTCATTCAGCTGGAGACCTAATGTGGTATCCTGTGGGAGGGTTAGTGGGTTGGCTGCAGGAGATAAGCTGCACATATCCTATTAATGTAATGTAAGCTTTAAGTGCAGTATGAAAACAGTGAATATATGTTGAAAGTGAATGCTGCATGTGCAGGAAAATAAACTGATTAGTTATAGAAAAAGCAAAGTTTACACAGCCTTGAAAGTCATAGATTATCGAATCTTAGTTCTAGCATCAGATTACCATGGCTAAGTGTAATCCCTATTATTTTATATTGCTTGCTTAAGGTAATGACCATACTAGCAGCTGACGAGGAATAGCTTAGTGGTACTATTTACTGAGTATTCTGTGAAAAATAATGGGCTACTATATAACGTTTCACCTAGTCAAGTGTTAGAAAATAATACAAGTTCTAAAAAGTTTTTAAATGGAAGACCAGGCTGTTAATATCCTTGATTAGTGAATTTCTGACATCTCTGTTATGTGCATGGAGACTCATATTTTTTAGTATTTGCTTTACAAATATGGAGCATATTATTATAGTGTGATTAATACCAGGACTGTTGTTGCTTTTTTTCTATGAACAAATGTCTTAAACAAACAAATGGGATTCCGTATTATGCTAGACTCCCAAATAGCTTCCTGTATATGACTGTCGCTGTGACGACATGTGCTATTAGGACATTTCCATGAGTCAGTGTTTCTGGAAACACAAAGGGAGAAAACAGTATGATACGAGTGTGCTGGCTGGCTGGAAGCACTACAAAGGGCACTGCACCGTCTCTGGTTGGAAACACAGCTTTCATCCAGTATTTGGGCTGTGGTGTTTCTAAATATATACATGTCCTATTCTGTTTTTCATCTTCTTGTATTTGGTGAGGGGCAACATAACATTTTTCAGATCATAGTAGTTATTTAACTAAAAATATATCTAGTAGCAGGTGTTCTGAATTTTGTATTGGTCAGCTGTAGAAGCATAAATGTACAGCTGTCCTTACAGTTTGGGTATAGAAGGGCTGGGGATGCTGATTGTGTTCGGCTGTGGACTGTACGAACGAAGGGATTCTGCACACATTTCCATTTCTATTTCATATGGAGACATGATTGTGTAATACTGTACATTATGAAAGCAGGTAGCACATTTTTCACGGAAAACAGTGCACATCTGAACTTCATTTAGAAATTGGCTTTGAAGCTTGTTAACTGTTGCAGCAGATTCAAAACAGGAGTGGTCCTCAAATCTTTCCAAGAGCCTGCTTCTCAACTAGTCATATAAATAAGTTACCATGGATCAAAATAGTCCAATGGTAGTACGTTGTACAGTGCTACTTGTGTGGATGGACTTGTGCTTATTAGCCTCTCTTCCTTGGTAAGACTAAATTAAACAAACAAGACAAGTTTTTTTTTTAATCATACTTGTTTGTTAGTTTTGTTCTTTGTTTTTTGTGGGGATGAAACATTTTACCTGTAATCTGGCCTTGGGTCCAGTGCTTGCTGTATTAGATTCTGGTACCCATTAATCTTTAGAAGGATGACATGGATGTCAACAAATGAATGAAACAAATAAATAAGTAAAGATTTATCTGGCGACTCGGGCCTTTAATTTGTTTCACTACCACCACCTTGCTAAGCCCTGAGCCCAGCAGGATCTCCTTTTTTTCTCTTGAAAAAAGCTTGTTTTACCTTGTTGTATCCTATGCATGTTCCCTCCAGTAGTTTACCTGCTCACAAAAAACTGGTAGTACACGTTCATTTTATTACTGAAAACACTTGCTTTGTTCTTTGGGAAATGTCACAAAATGCAGCCATTGAATTTGTAAAGAAAATGAAAGTTGTAAGTATTGTATGGGTCAGGGGATACTCAGGAAGTACTCCAGCTGATAGATGAAGCTCTTTCCTGGATAAGAATCACATGGCTGTTGAGCCGTCAGACATTGAGTGGATGGGTGGGGGAATAGTGGTACCTACAGAAGTGATGGGGTGATGGTTGTGATACTCATATTTGTGCCTTTCCCTACCTTCACACACTCATGATGTTTATTTATGAATTTCACTACTACCCAACACCCCTCACACCGATTACCATCCAGCGTTGAGGATACAAGCCCAACTTGAGCTTCCAGCCATGTACAGAGGTACGCTGTTCTTGCACCATAGAACTAAGTTTGTCAAGACTTTTAGTTACATTTCTTCCTTAAATTAGTCTTGGTTTGTTAATTTTCTTATTTTTTAAATACTTGTTGACTACTTTAGCATTTTTATTTTGTATTCTCTTTGTAAGTTTGCTCTTACATTTAACTTGAAAGTAGGTTTGCACTGTGCTATGGATGTAAAAATTGCAATATAGATAAGAAGTCATTCATTCCATCCATTTCTTGACATGCAGATTGCAAATGATAGGCCTGGGTTAGAGCTAGTCAATAAATATATAAACGGAAGAATAACTCAATTTTTTCCATGTTGTTTGGTCTGTTTGGGCAACATCCTGTTTTTTTCAAGGCTGAGAGATGTATGTGTATTTGTGAACTGGAGTTGTAGTTCCCTGCATGGGCAGATTAATTTCCTAATGCCAGTTGCCTTCCAGCGCAAATTGTATTTAATGTGACAAAATAAATCTTTATCCTGCTGGTAAATTGTTACCTTGACTGTAGAGCTAATGTCTCTTCTTTTCTGTTTGTAATTAGCAAGCCACTGGCTCATCTAACAACTTGTGATTTTCTGTGTGCTGATCCTGTTTCTTGAAATGTTATCATTCCTTCCTTTTCATATCCACAAATCTTTTAGGGGGAAAGGGTCCTGCAGACATTTGATTTTATTAACTCCTTTACTATTGATCATATTGAAGGAGGTTTCATTCAAACTGCAATGTTTGGATATTTTTGCCTTTGTGTGGGTTTTGGCCAGGCCAAGCATTGTGCAGATCCTCCAGTTGTACAGGCATTTGAAAACACATCCTTGGTACCCAGTTATCAGCTCATGGCTTCCTAGAAGCTGAATAGGATATACAGAGTATTGGAAAAGTTCCAACATTGCTTAGGAAACTAGTAGCTGACCCTGCAGTAGTTTCCATAGAAGTAGCTAGAGGATCATAGATTGTCCCTGGCCTAAATGTCTTGGCTGTTGACATGGAGAATAGGATCACAGACATGAGAAGATGAATAGCAACCATCATCCCTTTGCATAAAGGCGGGCCATCTACAGACCCTGGAAACTACAGGTCCATAAGACTTGCAAGTCTCATATGCAAATCCTTGGAAAGCATTATTATGGAAATGATGAGTAATTACATAGGAAACCTCCATTCACTGGACCCAACCCAGCTAGGTTTAGTCTAGGGCAGGACATGCTTACTCAACATGGGTGACTTCCTTGAGAAGGTCACCAAAGCAGTAGACAAGGACAGAATTGTTCATAGTGCCTACCTTGACTTGGCCAAGGGATTTGACACAGTGACCTACTTGGGCATTGTTGACAAACTCAAGAGGTTGGGTATAAACCTTTACATCACCTGGAGAATAACCAGCTGGCTCACAGACAGGACTCAGGAATTTAGAGCTGGGGAGTCCAACTCTATAAAGAGGCCAGTCACAAGTGGAGTCCCTCAGGGATTGAAGTAGATTTTGGCATTTACTTCTCTGAAGTCAAAGCTAATTTAAAGGGCCTTTGGCCGACCAAATTTGCAGATGATTGTAAGTTAGGAGCAATCATAGAATCCCCCATTGACGCTAAGGTTCTCCAGGAAGGGCTGACATAGACAAATAACTTGTATGAGAGCCATGGGATAAAACTAAATGCCAAGAAATATAGTAGTATCCTTTAGGAAGTCATTCACCCAAGGCAACTGTCATATTGGCAACACCCCCCCTAAGAGTTGACCTAGTAGTCAGGGACTTGGGGATACAGATATACAGTAATCTAGCCTTTAACCATCGTGTGTCCACAGTAGTGAGGAAATCATTCTATGTTGTGCAACTTATAAACAAAGTTATGGCACTAGGTCTAAAGAGATCATTGTTCCACTGTATTTGGCATTCATCAGACAAAACTGTGTAAGAAACTTCTCTGTGTGGAAGATTTTCAGTCCATATATCTCTAGTTAATCACTGTATATTAATCAGATCAGACAATAGTAGTAGAAGTAGCGAACTTAAACTCGTCTTAAGTCAAAACAAAACAAAAAATAATAATAAAAAATATATAATTGTACAGCATTACTAAGTATTCGAAAGTAATCCAAGCAAGGCAGACACACAGTCTGTTTCCAGTAGAAAATCCTTTATTAAGTACACAGACAAGTGATCCAAGTAAAACAAAAATAGAGCAATAATTTCCTCACAAGCTTTCTAAATATATATATACTTTTTATCAGGCATGGGAGTGGTTTATTGTGCTGTAAAACAAAGTATTATTGGTACACATGTTAAAGTCACATCCCTTCCACCATCAGTGTGACATTCAAGCTGGTCCTGCCCTACTTAGTAGCTGTCATAATAGTATTATAACCCTTATGTACTTTAAATAAAATTTATAATGATGTGGTACCTCTTATTTAACCAGATTATTAAGTATAGTCCCTCATTGGCTCTCTTCAAGAGGAATCTTGATGAGTGGATGGGAGATCGTAGGTTTACCCTGGGTATCACTTCTGTGTCACTGTTAGAAAGAGGCACAGTATACTAACCTCGAAAAAGGGCATAGAAAAATAAATTTAAAATGGGTGGCGAAAGCCAAACACATTCTGGCTATGCTTATAAATGCCCTAGGGCAGATAGCCTAGTATGAACCTATGAACCTATATTATTAAGTCTGTGATTTTATCCAAGACAATATACTACATGGCTGGAAATATATCAAACTTAGTTTATTTGGCAATCAAAAAAATATATATATAAATATATACATATACATTTTGCATGCAAAAATCAATTTCTATATTTCATAACCTATTGTTAACAAAGATCACTTTTGTCCTTCTAGACTTCTTCAGGTCTGTGTACAAGAACCCTAAAAACTATCTATAAAATATATATATATAATTGTATAATTAGTTAGTATTGTTATTACACATCATTTTAAATAAAGTGGAAAAAAGAACCAGAAAAAAATAAAAATAAGAAAAAATGTATGTATGATGATGGAAACAAAATATACACTTAAATTACAACTGATTTAAAATGGTATTTAAAATCAACTGGTAAAATAAAATAAAATACAATTAGTCATGTAAACAATGTGGCAATTTTCTAAGTTCTAATGCACTTTTAATTAAACAGTAGTAGTCCAGGCTTCCTAAAAGAGTTCAGCTTTAATTGCCACATGAATTCATGTTTCTCCAGAATATTCAGGATGTCTCCTTCAAGATCACCCATGTCTATGTGATCCAGGATCTGGAACTTAAAACCTGTGTGTCTTTTATGAAGAGAAAGGTGTTTGGCTATTGCATTATTTTTGCATCCAGAGCAGATTTATGACAAATGACATGAAATCCTACACTTGAGTTTATTTACAGTCTTGCCCACATAGAATGCATCACATTCATTGCACTCTGCCCTGGAAAATACTTTTGTAGTGTTACAGTCACCCCCTGCACTGGTTTTAATGATTTTCTTTAAGTAAGTGCAATAAAAACTATCACCTTGCTGTATAAATATACAAAATGTACAATTAACTTCACATCTTTTAGTGCTTTTCTCATATGGTCTAGGTTTAAATACAACAAAACTTCTAATGTTCCTGGCCTTCCTATAAACAAATGATGGGGCTTCACCTAAGATGTTAGTCAGAAAAGGGTTTCCTGTGACAATGTCCCAGTTTTCTTCAATAATATTTTTGATACTGTGATAATCCAAAGTGTATGTCAGGATGCAGCTATTTTTGCATTTGTTATTCTCTGTGGAATTACTTAACATTCTTGTACTGGGGAGGTTGAGTGAAGGTGCTTCAGTCCTTTTCAGTTCTATAATGGGTTAACACAGAGAGAGAAAGAAAAGCATTGCTTGAGCTAGGCAATGATAAATCCAGGCGTGTAATGAAGGCAGACAAGGGAGGAGGTATACTTGTGACTGATACCACTAGCTACAACCAAAAGATAGAGGACATGCTGGAGGATAACAGATTTTATGAGTTAGTTACCGTGGATGACATAAAAAGAGCATATGATTTATGGAACACTAATCTCACCACATTATAGGAAGAAAAATTTATCACTGAAAATCTTTATAATTATTTATGGAGCCCATGCCCATGTCTACCTTACTTTTTTGGAATACAAAAACCACACAAGAACAGAGAAGACCCACCTTATAGATCGGTGGTAGCAAGTGGAGGTTCCCTTATTGAAGCCACAGCCATTTACCTTGATCACTTGCTGAAACCTCTAGCAGAAAAGAAAAAGTCATACATAAGAGATTGAATGGATTTTTTGATGAAAATAAAAAACATTACAGTGGAAGCTGACAGTATTTTATTAACTATTGGTGTGGAATCCTTGTACACAGTGCTCCCTCACAATTACTGTATAACAGCAGCTATGGAGTTATTTAAGTAACATTATCATGGTACACAGGCACAACTGCAAAAGTTAATTTAGCAAGCTCATTAATCTTGTACTGGACTTCAGTTTCTTTACTTTCAATAGCAAACACTACAGACAAAAAACTGGTATAGCAATGAGGGCTGCCATGGCTCCCAGCATAGCTAACATAGCCCTGGGCAAGTGAGAGGAGGACTTTGTGTTAAACAACACAGACTTCATGCAGCATAACACATGCTATTTACATTTTATTGATGACATCTTTATTGTGTGGGAAGGTGACACCTTGCAGCGTGGTGATTTTATCACTTACCTCAATCAAACAACCCCTTCCTGAAGTTTACCTCTTCCCATAGCTATACTTCAACCACTTTCTTAGATATGCAGATTTCCAAGAACACCAACAACAACAACAGAATCACCACTGATCTATTCAGAAAACCAACGAGGGTTAACTTATTACTCCACAGTAAAAGTCTACATCCTACAAAAAACAAGTCTAATGTAGTGAAGTCTCAAGGCTATAGATTAGCTAGAATTACCACAGAGATGGAACCATTTTTGAGAAACCTTTACAACTTAGAGAATGATTTTCTAGTGAGAGGCTATGAAAGTCAAATGTTAAAAAACATCCTGGAACCCATTATAGAACTGCAAAGGACCGAAGCACCTTAACACAACCTCCCCAGTAAAATAATGTTAAGTAATTCCACAGAGAATAACAAATGCAAAAATAGCTGCATCCTGACATACACTTTGGATTATCACAGTATCAAAAATGTTATTGAAGAAAACTGGGACATTGACATTGTCACAGGAAACCCTTTTCTGATTAACATCTTAGGTGAAGCCCCATCATTTGTTTATAGGAAGGCCAGGAACATTAGAAGTTTTGTTGTATTTAAACCTAGACCATATGAGAAAAGCACTAAAAGATGTAAAACTAATTGTACATTTTGTATATTTATACAGCAAGGTGATAGTTTTTATTGCACTTATTTAAAGAAAATCATTAAAACCACTGCAGGGGGTGACTGTAACACTACAAAAGTAATTTACAGGGCAGAGTGCAATGAATGTGATGCATTATATGTGGGCAAGACTGTAAATAAACTCAAGCATAGGATTTCATGTCATCTGTCAGAAATCTGCTCTGGATGTAAAAATAATGCACTAGCCAAACACCTTTCTCTTCATAAAAGACACACAGGTTTTAAGTTTCAGATCCTGGATCGCACAGACATGGGTGATCTTGAAGGAGACATCCCGAATATTCTGGAGAAACATGAACTCATTTGACAATTAAAGCTGAACTCTTTTAGGAAGCCTGGACTAAACTACTACTGTTCAATTAAAAGTGCACTGGAACTTAGAAAATTGCCACATTGTTTACATGACTAATTGGATTTTATTTTATTTTATTGTACCAGTTGGTTTTAAATACCATTTTAAATCAGTTGTAATTTAAGTGTATATTTTGTTTCCATCATCATACATACATTTTTTCTTATTTTTATTTTTTTCTGGTTCTTTTTTCCACTTTATTCAAAATGATGTGTAATAACAATACTAATTATACAATTATATATATTTTTATAGTTAGTTTTTAGGGTTCTTGTACACAGACCCGAAGAAGTCTAGAAGGATGAAAGCGATATTTAACAATAGGTTATGAAAATAGAAATTGATTTTTACATGCAAAATGTATATGTATATATTTATATATATTTTGATTGCCAAATGAACTAAGGTTGATATATTTCCAGCCATGTAGTAAAATCACAGACTTAATAAACTACCTAATAATCTGGTTAAATAAGAGGTACCACATCATTATAAATTTTATTTAAAGTACATAAGGGTTATAATATTATTATGACAGCTACTAAGTAGGGCAGGACCAGCTCGAATGTCACACTGATGGGGGAAGGGATGTGATTTAACATGTTTGCTAATAACACTTTGTTTTACAGCACAATAAACCACTCTTATGCCTGATAAAAAGTATATATATATATATATATATATATATATATATATATATATATATATATATTTAGAAAGCTTGTGAGGAAATTATTACTCTATTTTTGTTTTACTTGGATCGCTGTCTGTGTACTTAATAAAGGATTTTCGACTCGAAACAGACTGCCTGCCTGCCTTGCTTGGATTACTTTTGAATACCTAGTAATGCTGTACAATTATATATTTTTTATTATTATTTTTTGTTTTGTTTTGTTTTGTTTTGACTTAAGACAAGTTTAAGTTTGCTACTTCTACTACTATTGTCTGATCTGATTAATATACAGTGATTAGCTAGAGATTTATGGACTGAACATCTTCCACACAGAGAAGTTTCTTACACTGTTTTGTTTTTGGACCCACTACACTTGTTTAGTCGGTTGTTTTGAGACTTCGGGAATAGCACGGAGATTACTTATTTTTTGGCATTCATCAGACCTATCATTGAGTATAGTGCCCCCTTTGGTATGTACCTAACTAGGCACATGCAACAATTGGAATATTCACAGAGGTTCCCACTAAAATAATACAGGGCGTAAGAAGCATGTCCTGTGCTGACCACCTCAAAGCCCTAATGCTGTATTGTGTTTCCTACAGGTTGTTGAAGATCTATGTCTGGCATATAAGATATTATCGGTCCCCACCCTGATGGGCCTCCTGCGTGTCTGCAAAACAAACAGCACTAGAATTACCCATTCGAAAGACATAAAACTTGCCTGTGATATAAATATTACCTGCTGGAAATATGGGTAAGTATCTCGGAGACAAACCCTTCTCTAAAACAGACTCCCTCTCTATGTGAAACAGAGTTTCTCCCTAACTCAGTTCAAGTGTAACTTGGACAAATGGGATGGAGAACAGGAAATTCATCCCTGTTTTGCAACTATGTCTCTAATGGTCACAGACAGCCTATAAATTGTTCAGCTTCCAGGCCCCTGCTTGTTAATGTTTAATTTACCAAGACCCTGCTTACACTTAACAAGGGTGCTAGAAGTTGTCAAAGATTGGGATGCATGACTCGGATTAAAAAGGCCACAGTGGTTGTTAGTCTAGTATCCACCTATGAACCTATGACAAGGAGACTTGTTACAAGGAAGTCTTACACATCCAAGTGAAATACACTTGCATTGTTTTGAGAGGAAACAGATTAGCATGGCTATGAGTACCATCTGTCAAATTCCTCATATCTTAAAGTGCCTCTTTGATGTGTCTGTTGACAGTCTGGCCTATTATTCCATTAAAGTTTACCCATCTCAACTGTGTCTGCTGGAAGGTGTTTTTGAAAGGCACTTTAAACTTGAGGTTAGCCATAAGGCCTGTCTTTCTAATCTGAGATTTTAATTTCATTGCTGAGAAATAAACTATTTGCCCCTTTGAATCTTCCAGTGTGGCTGCTGTCAAGTCCATATCCTAAACAATCCTGTTTTTGTTTGCCATCACCTTAGCCAGGAGGATGTCAGAGTTACAGGTCCTAATGTATAGGGAACTACATACAGTTTTCTTTGCCCATTCATAAAAGGCTCTTAAACATTTTATTTCTTGTTGATATGCAGTGTTATTTGTGTGCTCATATTAATTTTTATACTGTACATTTATGTAAATGTAGCTAGAACTGTTGTACAAACTGTCTTGGCTCAGATCATGCCTGAAAAGGACCCATGGACAAGTGAACCTACTTGGTTATCAAATGCAAATACATAAGTAAATAATAAGGATATGGTATTTCTAAGACAAACCCCTCCTTCATGCCCAAGGTGGTCATCAGATTCCTGAATCAGTCTGGCCAGCTGCATGTATGTTACCCGAAGCTGGAGAATAAAGGGAAAAGAATCACACTATGAATATGTACAGAGCACAAATATTATAGCAGTGGGTCTAAAGACTTACAATCTGACTGAATTGTTGTGTCCTTCATACCATGGAAGCAGAAGTGACTAATAACCAAACAGATTCCCTCTGAATGGTTAGTTAGCTGCATCATGTTCTGCAATGATACCTGTGTAAAGATTCGGGCTGGATAGGTGGAAGCATAGTCCATTAGAGCAACTGCTGCTTTCACAGTTTTTCTTAAGATGTATCTGCTTAGAAGCTGACATTTTAACATCTATGCACATTGTCTCAAAAATTACAAAAGGCCTGCAGTTCCAGCAGTAGGGCTGTTTTTTCTTTGGCAGTACTTCAGTGCCTGCTGTAGCCTTCCTCCAAGGTGTGTGGTCAGGAGCTAACACTACTTGTTGTTCTTTCACTCATGGTATGAGTGCACTGCAACAGTGGTCTGTGTGAGGGACACAATACAGTACCGTAATAGCTGATGTTCAAATAGTAGGTTCGGTGCTGCAGTAGGAGTTCCTACCAGTTTCCCATTCCTGTTGGGTAGTTATATTCTTTACCTGTTCTGTTAAGTATTTTTCAAGTTGTGCATGCATACCCTTGCATATATGTTTGTGTGTGTGTGTGTGTGTGTGTGTGTGTGTACGTATATGTATACATTTATATATATATATATATATATATATATATATATATATATGTGTGTGTGTGTATATATATATAAATATATATATATATATATATATATATATATATATATATATATATATATATATATATATATATATATATATATATATATATATATATATATATATATATATATATATATATATATATATATATATATATATATATATATATATATATGTATATGTATATATATATATATATATATATATATATATATATATATATATATATATATATAGGGTCTACTTCACATAATCGAGCACCCAAATGTTCAACTTTCATATGGCCGAGACCGTATGATCGAACATTTGAATGTTCGAAAATGTGGGGGAAAAAAAACTAAACAGTGCTAGCAGGGGGCAAGCCCCCCTGCACCCCTCATGTGGGGGGCTGCACCTCCACACCCCCACTATTTAAATATACCAACTCCAAAATTGCACTGCATTGTGGTAAAGGGAAATCTTCCCATTCTGCGCTCTGTGGAGATACCTGTTCAGACCTTTCGAACTTTTAAAAGTTCGATCACATGGTCTCGGCCATATGAAATTCGAGCTTTTAAAAGTTCGGCCTTCTGAAGGGGACCCATATATATAGTTATAGATGTATATGTGTGTATATATGTATATATGTATATATATATATATATATATATATATATATATATATATATATATATATATATATACACATGTATCCAGAAACAAAGCCAGCACAAAAAAGCAGGTTTAATTACCTAAATGAAATGAACTTCAACTCAACCTAAATCGAAACAAAACAAAATTAATGATCTTCTCCAACAGGAAATCCAAACCAAACCCACCTCCTGTCTCCATCTGCTCCACTAATGGCACTATAATTGAACCAGTTAACCAAACAAAATAGACAACAACCTAACATTTGATAAACACATATCAGTCACAATTAAAAATTTCACATTAAACTACATGCACTATGTAGGACCAAACCTTACCTCATTCAAAATGGCAGACTAGCCACAGCCAGATCCCACCTATCTACTCTCCTCTACTGTTCTCAAATTTTCACTAACCTCCGCATGTCTGATTTACATCTACTTGATTCCTGCTATAATAAAACAGAAAAATTTGCTGCTAATGTACCCCGACAGGACCCATCCTTGCCTTGCTTTTCAAAAACTACACCGGCTTGAATTTCCCAGTCTGTTATTACTCAATCTGGTCACCCCTGCTCACTCCATTATCCACAGACCTGAAAACTGTCCTGTGCTGTCCAACCTAGTGCAACTAAATACCAACCCCAGGACCCTTAGATCATCCATTAGACTTATACTCAAGGTTACAAAGTCCCATCATTACTTTGGTGATTCTCTCTTCTCCTATAAAGTAGCCAAACAGTGGAACCTAATACCCCAGAATATCCTAAAAAACACAGGTAGTCCTAGCTTCAAACAACTCTTAAAGGAATACCTTAGTCATCAGTGGCTATTCTCCTGTAATACTCCTGGCTAGTTTCTCATGCCATCAGTCAAATGTTTCTTTTCTGCTGTCTTCTTCTTGTCTTATTTCTACCAAATGAAAGTCCCACAGCTGTTTATTTTAGTTATGTATCTAATGAGTTTCATATTATTGCCTGTAGTAAAGCTTAGGAAATGTAATGTTTTCTGTTTACATTCTCTTTTTGTAAATTGTGATTGTAGGTGACTGTTTAAACTTTTTGCATATTCTTTGTAAATCTTTGTAAAATTTTTGTAATCTTTTTTGTACTATTGTTATGGAGCTTTTCTCCCTGGGTCTCTGCTAAAAACAGGCTACCTGCCCAGCTGGACATTTCCTGGTTAACAAATGTAAAATAAAATAAGTAAATAAAGTTGTTAGGCCAGCAGCTTCTGAAACTCACAAACTGTTTTTGCTTTATCAAGGTTTGTCAGTTTCTGAGTTTTGGTAGCCATTGGCTAATAAAACCTGCTTTTTATGGACATTATTTTGAGTGCTGGATTTGTTTGTTTGTTTCTGGGTATTAACTTTGTAGCCATGCACCAGTATGCAAACATTTGCACCATATGAGTTGTTTCTCTCTTTCTCTCTCTATATCTGTCTGTCTATCTATCTATAGATATATTTGTATGCATATTTATATGTGTGTGTGTGTGTGTGTGTGTGTGTGTGTGTATATATATATATATATATATATATATATATGTGTGTGTGTGTGTGTATATATATATATATATATATATATATATATATATATATATATATATATATATATATATATAAAATATATGTGTGTGTGTGTGTGAGATTGCTACTTCCTGCCGACAGCAAGACCGCAAAAGGTTGACAATGTAGACACCAACGCTCAATTGTGTATGGGTGAGTAAAGCCCTTGCTGCATGTAACCAACAAGAAACAAAATAACCCCCTGCCTCCATCCCCTTCTAATTATATATACTAACTCTATGATCGTACACTCCCCAAGGAAAGGGAATATTCTCTCAGTCACCACCTGCAGATATTGATCTTTTGTGGTCGACATTCTTGCCAGAGCTGGATACAGCACTAGGCAACTTAGGCAGCAGCGTAGGGCCATTGTTGGCTGGGGACCCCAACTTCACTATAAAAATAAAAAAAAATATTTGATGTTAAAAAAAAAAAGTGTGATCTTTCCATAAACACAGCAAGCATTAGGACCCCATGGGAGAACTTCCTTACCTCATAACTTCCAGACGCCCCAGAAAGCACCTCATTAGGTCAACATCCTAATGGCATCTAAACCTGTGCAGGAGATTTAAGTAGAAGAATTCTGCACGGGAGATGCAGAGCAACAGGATAAGATATGTATGGATCTGTTTCAGTGAGTGCACATCCACTCTTTTCTTTAGAGCAGAGTAGGTGTGTGTGTGTGTGTGTGTGTGTGTGTGTGTGTGTGTGTGTGTGTGTGTGTGTGTGTGTGTGTGTCTAATGTTCCAGTTAAGGGCACTGTCTAGTTAAGTGACTCTGCTTAGAGTCAAACCCTGAACCTCAGTAATTAAGGGTAGTCAAGTGCCTTTAACCTCCAAACCAAGTGCTAGATCTCCTTTAATTTTATTAATTCATTTTTTGTTCATCACTGAGGATTACGGTCTGTCAGTGTCAGTTGAAGGGTTTTGTTATTCAATGTCAGTGGTGTACCAGTTAGCGCACTTGTTTTTGGTGTTGAAGGTTGTGGGTTCTCTTTCCACAACAAGTAGATTGATAGCTGACATGGTTGTGCAATACAAGGGGGATGGGGTTGTTGAACTCCTGGTTGTGTCCTTTGGATGAGATGCCTAGTATCTATGAACCTGTCATTGCAGTATTACCAGCAGACCAATTTTGTTTTCGTAATATAACATAGGTAATTTATTCTTCAAGGGCAGCAGGCACTGAATTTGTAGATGAAACACTGAAATCCAAAGTAATTTGCAAGTAGCAACCACTTAATTAGTACTACTTTTACTTCTGCAAAGATTGTGCATATTGACTGATATGAGTAGATTGTAATGAAAGAAGATTGAAAGGCCTTCTATGGTTGAAATGTCCTAAAGTGGTTAGTTTGAGTTCATACATTTGGTTTCATTGGGTTCATACATTTTGTTTCACTGCTTACTGGAGCAAAATGTTTTAAACTACAAACACACAACTAGAAAACTTGAGAAAACATTAACTGGGAAGAAGAGTACTGTATTACACAAGGAATATAATTTAATACAATCAGAAAGATGAATTGAAGAGCACATGCAATTATGTATGGTCCTGAAAATGTGCTCCAGAGACCCATAGTTTGAAAATACCCAAACCTAAACTTAATCTGCCAATGGTCAGATGCATTTTTTAGGAATGTGGGTTTCAATGTAGTTTTAATGAACGTGAGTTTTCAAGGGCAGAGGTGTTTACTATTAATGCTAAATCTGTTTGCATTGTGAGACTATTGTTTTGTTTAACAAATGGCTATCAGTGTTTGTGCTATGAAATTTGAAATAAAAGTTTTAATTTAAATCTGATTTTCTGTAGTAATTGTACAAGTAAAGAAGAAAACAGTATGCACACTAACAGGTTTGAACAGTGTGTGTTTTGAATCTTATACCCTCTTCTCAGCATTCCCTGATTGCTGGGATATAATTGCTTTTTTTCTGCCTGGTGTGCAGTGAATAATCCTTTTGGGCAAACACTCTGCTGTTTCCAGTTTTCTTGCTGCTATGCTTTGTCAAGATCATCTTTTTTCTTCTGTTATGATTGCATCTTTACTAGTACAGGTCTTGGCTGCTTTCTCATGGCCATGTTTGGAGAATACACATGATGTACACTTTCAGTTAACAAATGTTAATGTGGAATACTGGTCCAGTTGCTTATTTGTGACTTCATAAAATTTAATACAGTCTGTTCCTTCCCATTTTTCTGGTATAGCACAAAATCTCAGGTTTTCTCTGCATGTTCTGTCTTCTAACTGTAATTTTTGATGCAGCTCTTTTTGAGCAGTTTCATACTTCACCAGTTTTTTTCTTCATTTTGACCTTTGATTTTTGCAGTTTTGTCAGTTCATCTGAATGGCTCTTCAGAGCGTCTTCCATTTTTTTCCAGCCTCTTGTGTATTTCAGTTGATATACTGCTTTAGTGTTTAATTTCTTTTAATCACTTCTGAGCACATTTGATTTATTTTTTTCTCTAAATTATTGGAAGGCATCTCTTGCACCAAAGCTGGAACTTGAGCTGCTTTTTGCTGAATGGCTGCAGTATTCTTCCCAGTTAATGTTTTCGCAAGTTTTCTAGTTGATTTTGTCTTTCTGGCTGTCTATTTCTTCTTTGCTGGCATACAGGCAGTGCCCCTTATCTCTCAGTTTCAGTTTTTACACTGGGAGAGCTGAAATTAAGCTGCTGATCAGTGTGCAGCCATCTTGGAAGTCCCTCAGTGCTCCTTTTTTGTGGTTGCTAAACACTGTTTGGTGTTGTAGCATGAAACTAGCCTTTAAAGTGCTGAGGGTGTGCTTACAAATTAAGCACCTTCCTGATGTCAGACATAGCATTAGCCTAGGGCGCCGCTCTAACAGGGGCGCTTTTCCAGTATTTATTGGCTGTAAGTAGACCAGGATGGGGGAACCAAGTGGTGTGATGGGGGTCCGTGTAACCCTAGAGCACCAGTTGATCTAAGGCCGCTCTTGATGTCAGATAAATGCTTAACAAGTTTGTCTTTTCACCAGTTTTGGAGCGCAATTGTGATGCTCCGTACACTACAAGGTTGTTATGAACTTTGAGTCACTGTCCTCCATTTCCTGTATCTGGAAATATGTGAAAGGAGACACCCACACAGTGATTTTTTTTTCTGTTATCAGATGGTTGTTGATTCTGTATCCTGACCAGGTTGATAGCTTGGACCTCGCTGTTTGGGGGGAAAAGCTTCTGTCACAAAACACTGATCACTCTGAAAAAGGTGTAGCATTACTAAGAGATAGTTACTTATATGTTGTTGTTTCTCTTTTCTATACAATATTGCATCTTAGAACAGCAGAAAGAGGTGGTGTTTCTGAAAAAAATGTAAAATGTACTTCGTTTTTGGTAGAATTATATAGCATAATATTATTATTTAGTATTTGTCATTATCAGTAGAATATCAAGTGAGTGTATAGACATCACAGGGACTTTTAGCTTAGGACAGATACAAGCAGGCCTTTAGATGATTTCATCTGTTATCTTACTCGGTTTATGCAAACCATACATATGACAGTATTTAGAACACCCCCCCCCTTTGTACATATATATATATATATATATATATATATATATATATATATATATATATGGGTCTAGGGCACATGCTCGACTAGCATATGTCCAAATCACAAAACATCGAGCACACATACATCAAAACACTTAACATCGGAAAGTGCTTCCGTGCATGTGTAGTTAAAAAAAAAATCTACGTTTCTGCAGGGGGGCTTCACCCCCCTGTGCCCCCCACACCCTCCTACTTTATTATTCTCACTCCGAGATCGGACTACAATGGGGAAAAGGGAATTTTCCCTAACCCGCACTGTAGTCCAATCTACAAAACAGACACACATACAAGGAAGCGCTTGTCGATGTTAAGCGCTTTTGTGTATGTGTGTTCATTGTTTTGTGATTTGGACATATACTAGTCGAGCATGTGTCTGGATCCCATATATATATATATATATATATATATATATATATATATATAGATTAGATATATATATATATATATATATATATATATATATATATATATTAGATATCGATATATTAGATATATACAGATGTATGTATATATATATATATATATATATATATATATATATATATATGTACATATATGTATGTTTTAGTAAAATGTGAATGAGTTGATACTATAAAGTTATCCCAATTAGTCAGTTATATAGGATACAGAGGGCAGATCTTTTGGCTCATCGTTTGGGAAAATATTACTTTTTCTTTTGTATCCCCTGTAATATATATATAAAGATGGGGAAAACAATTCAGTTTTGTGTTTGACCCCCCCCCATCCCCAGGTGCACTGCAGGTTTATTTAGAAGGTAAATCATGTGCACAAGATAGATATAGTTTTGTTATGTTGTAGAACTACATTTTGGTACATTTCAGAAAGTTCTGTGTATCGCTGTTGCGAGTAATTTGTTTTCTTAGGTAAGATTACTTTTTGGCAGTTATTGCCTGTAACTGTGTCAGATATACACCTGTCAACTTACAACTTAAGATAATACCAGCTGAAGGCTCATATACAATCAGAAAGCTATAATTCATAGTGGAAAGAGATGATGATTAAGCGGGGGGGGGGGGGTTCAAGAAATAAGGAGAAAATGGGATTTTGAATGCAGATCCTTAAGGAGAATAACAGCAGTCATACAGAAGAATATTATATTCATAAAGTAGCAGAAAGTACCCTAAGAACTAAGCCAACATGAGAATTGATAAAGGGGTTTTTGCCAATAGGAATAACTGCAATTAGGGGTACAGAGAATGGACAAGAGGGGCTGGAATTTACTGGAGAAAACTGGCGAAGGAACTAAGCTGTAGGGAGCAAATAACTAGAGGGGGAAATGTAATATAATGAGAAGAGGCCAAGAAGCCCTTTAAACTGCAGGCGAGAGACTGCCTTCCCTATCAGGGACTGATATCAGAATATAGGCAAAGAGAAAGGGATGGGGGAATCCTAAGTGAAATATCTGCTTTGGTGGAGTTTTTACTTGAAAGTAGAACAAAGGCTGCTGATAAAAAGGGTTAATTAGTAAAGCCTATACAATATTGCATGATGACTATAGAAACGAGTCACAGGAGGTTAGAAAAGATTGGTAATAGAGTTTGGATAAACAGTTCTGTTTGAAACAATGTGAAGATATATGTACGGCTCTCAAATATGCAACAAAGTCCAGAAGATATATGTACGGCTCCCAAATATGCAACAAAGTCCAGAAGATATATGTATGGCTCCCAAATATGCAACAAAGTCCAGAAGACTTTGAAGGATTTTTGCTTGGATGTTTTTGCATAGGTATTTTTATAACCCAAGCAGACTCCAAAGATTTTTTCCTCAGGTAGATGACAAATGTTGGAGGTGTGATGGGGAAGAAAGAGGTAACTGGGAACATATGTTTTGAGAGTGTAATGAGTTGGCAGACTTTAAAAATTCCCTGTAGACTACTCTGTCAGAAATATTGCATGAACAAAAGGAAGAAACCAAGAAAATTATTTTTTGAGCTGAGATACAAGATATGAATTCCCTAGACATAGTAAGGTCTTGTTAAATTTAATTTTGATGGCTGCCAATTACTAGAAAAGGGGGCTCAGTCTAAATCAACTGTATTTGGAGGAGGAGTGAGGATTAAGGGAATGCAGGAATTAAGCACATTGTGTAATGTTGGATTGATGATAGTTGTACAAAAGAATACACATGAGGTACAATGTCTGCAGCGGTGAACATATTTAATATGGATTTTGTTCTTTTATATAAATATATATTTGCCTATGTCTTAAGTGATAGTTGAGTAAAGGCATTAAAAAAGATAATACCAACTGGAAAGGGATAGACTGAAATACTATAAAACAAGCATATGCAATGCAAAAGGTACTTTGAATCTAAGTTAAAGAAATATACCAAAACACTACAATGCGCTTGTAACTACTGCACATTGGTTTTAATGTTTGCTGTTTTGCAAATGTTGGATTCCTTCATTTGTACAGAAGTGTATAGCATATTTTTTGGACATAAGCAGATATGCTTCAAGGTGTGGTATTCACTGTTGTAAAGGTGCTATCAATTTTTGTTACTGCATTTGCCAGGTACAGGTAATGTTTGTGTCTTTCGGCTTTTCCCGGTTAGGGGTCGCCACAGCAGAACTTCTGTCCGCTAATGATTGGTAGTGGATTTTTACGCACCGGGTTACCAGCCCTGACGCACAACCTTCAATGAAGGCACGCCCCATTCACGTATGCCTCCACACAGAAGACGCTCTAGCTGAGAATCGAATGGGACAACGTCTTGCTATGAGGCGACAATGCTACCGCAGCACCACCACCGCAGTACAGGTAATAAAAGGAATAAATCTGCTTGGAGATTTAAACATATTTCTTGTAAGGATTCTAAAACAGGCAGAGTTGTTGACTATGTCCAAAACATTGTTGAAACCGTACACTCGTGAGTCACACGCAAATCGTCTCTTAGTCTACAAGGTGTTTTAAATCTGAGGTACCAACAAAAGTGCATGTATAATGGCAGAGGTTGCAATATTTATAAGAGGGGATTTTTCTTACAGCTGCGTTTTTCCTTAAACATCACCATGTAAAGAAAGGGAATATAACTGTTAATCTAGACAATGGAAATATGGTCAGAATTTACTGGTCTATTTTCAGCCCATTATGTCCTTTATTCTGATTGCTGCGGCCAGAGTAGATGTTTGGAAACTGTAGCACACAAAGTCCATTAGTCTAGAAGGTATCAGTTGTAGAAACCTTGTCAGTGATGATGATGATGGAAGTAACTCTGAAGGAGAACCAGTTTCACATGAGGGGCAGTATAGTTTTACAATGATCAATGTACTGCCATCTAGAACTAAGTCCTACTGTGGGTAGTATAGATATGTTAGGCTGTTTGCTCACCAGGGCTCCCCAGATTCTTGTACCCAGTACTCATGACAGATTCACAGAGTGGCCATTTCCAGTGTTTGCAATTTGACCTCACCTAGGCATTTTGAGTAAGAGATCACCTGATTCGATGGTGGGGCCTTTGCAAACGATGGCATCAGTCACTGAATGGGCATAACTGTGCCGGTTTAGCAGCTAATACCTTTGCAGTTACTTCCATAATTGTTTAGCAGACTCACTGAATATTTGTCTGGCAACAGATACAGCATCACATTTGGTTTCTTAACTAAGTTCACTCAACAGCCAGTACAGCAAATTACTGTCAGCAAGTAATGGAAAACTATATAAATGTACTTGGAAGAGAAAGATCAGATGGACTGTACTTGAAATCCCTCATAGCCTGTGACACTTCCATTGGCATACCATCAGTCTGTATGTTATTAATATAGCATTGCAGACTGTGTGACACTCCCATTGGCATACCATCAGTCTGTACGTTACTAATACAGCATTACAATCTGTATGGCACTTCCACTGGCATTACTGTCAGTCTGTATGTTACTAATATAGCATTACAAACTGTGTGGCACTTCCATTGGCATACCATCAGTCTGTACATTATTAATGTAACATTACAATGTGGTACTGTTCCAGTGCTGTAGAAAATGGCAACATTCTGTGATTTTTAACAAAGGCAGGCTCATACGACCAAGTTTACTCATATAGGCTGATCTCCATCTTCTTCCCCAGCTCAAGGTCCTGGAAAAGTGATTGCAACTCAACTAAAAGATTTCTTGTATTTGTAGACTTAACTTAGAATGCTGACATGGTTTTGTAAGGGACATGGGATTTTTACAACTCTTTTTCCTCCCAAACAGATGGCATCTACTGAAGCACAGACTCAAGTCAATTAATGTGCCATCTTTGTTGTCTTAACAAAGACACTTTCAAACGGCTAACCATATCAGACGTAGTATATAAAAGAATCTGCCATTTAGTCCAGACAAAACTATCTAATAGGTAGGTTTTTTGTGTACTCAACAAGTGCACCTTCCAGCTGCTGTGCACTTAGAAAGGAGTACCTAAAAGGTCAGATCCATGACTCATAAAAGGTTATTATGTCTGCAGGTGACATTGCTATCTGAAGTACCAGTCAGAGCCATAAACTTATCCAGATTAATTTAATGAATCATGTAAGCCAGATATACTCACAAATTCCAGTCGAGAAAGAGATGGATGGCTTTCATTGTCTTCTGGATCAGTGTTTATGTTTATTTTTAAGCTGTAACGTCAGAGATATTTATCTGTTGGTGGATCCTTGATCCCCATATTGTCAGACGGAAGCCTCATATTGGCATTAAGTGGTCATTTTAGTAAGAAGGGTACTATTAGCTTACACTGATGGCATTCACATTCACAAAGTACTTATCTCTAGGTTTAAAACAATGGAGTCCACTCCCTTCAGCAGTAAGTTTGATTTAAAAACCCATTACTTTTGCATGTCATTTGACTACCCGTCTTGCATTGTCCACAGCATGCAAATGGTACTTTGTAGTTACATAGGGCAGTACCTTATTTGAGCCCCAGGCTATCTTGAGTATTACTCAATTAGAGCTATGAAACTGAGTTTGCAATGTTTACATTCATGACAAATGATGTTCATTGTATCTTATCTGAATCCTTTTTCATCTTGTTTCTATGTTCTAGCATAATCTTTTTATCTGGTTTTATAAAAACTGGTAATGGCTGAAATTGCACCTCTTCAGTGCAGTCCATCTGCCTGAGAAATAAATCAATTAGTAAGTTACCATTCTGGGAGATAGCCTGTGATAAGGTGGAGTAGGAGTTGCATTTCTCCCAGTATGAGTCCTGGAAGCCATGTTTTACACACACACACACACACACACACACACACACACACACACACACACACACACACACACACACACACACACACACATATTTGATATTGTTTTATCTGTGGGCTTCACTGTAAACTGCTGTTAGCTTTGGGTTACATCAGTGCAGTAGTTCTGCATTGTACCACATGGAGTGTCATATTGTAACTGGCAGCCATCCATCACTTTCTGTTTTACATGATCACTGTTGGTTGTGCAGCATTATGGATAGAGTCTGGAATTATCTGGACACAGTTAGTTTGGAGGAAAAGGAGGAAAAATGGGATTTGATAATGATCCTTTGTAGATAATGATCCCTTGTATAAATTGTAAAGCCAGTGAAATTGTTGACAGTGGGTGCTTTCTGTCCTTTGTTTTATTTGGTCATTAAAATGCAGGGAATATCTCTCATAGAAACAAGATGCTAATATGCAGTAAACCTTGTCGCCAGTGCTTACAACCTAACTTGATAAATTGATTAGCATCTCTAGAGTAGGAAGGAATGATGACTGCAACCTATATACATTATTCTTTCTCTGCTGTTTATCATTGTTAGCCCCACTGCTGTGGATACAAGAAATGTAATTACCGGATTTTAATAATCAAGTTACACAGTTAACTTCAGATACAGAATTTACTTATGTTTGTATGCAGTATAGAAGTAACGTCAAATAACTGTGTCACTGTCAGTCTTTTTTCTTGCATTTTTCATTGCAGTTTACATTATATTTATGTGTGGCGTTGTCATTGCTGAATGAAGAAGAAAGGGTCAAGAAAAAAACAAAACAAATCAGCATTCACTTACACATTTATTTGTTCATTTATTATTTTCTTCAGTCTCTAGTAATCTGCTTAATGTAGTTTACAGTCATGGGGGATTCAGAGCCTGTCCGAGCTCTCAAGGAGTTCAAGTCAATGAAACTGGTCCTTAACAGAGAGACGGTCTGTCCCATGACACATGCTTACTCACTCACACATACTGGCAGTTTGGAGAAGTACAAATTTGTACACTGTGTGTGTGTGTGTGTGTGTGTGTGTGTGTGTGTGTGTGTGTGTGTGTGTGTGTGTGTGTGTGTGTGTGTGTGTGTGTGTGTTACACACAAATACTATGTGGGAAAAAAAACGATCACCTGGAGAAAATACACACAGAAACATGAAGAATGTCCAAACCCCTCACAGAAGGCACCCCACCAAGAACTAAACATGAGAAACGAAGGCTCTGAGGAAACAACACTGCTAGTTAACTATATGGGAGGATGTTCTGAGAACCAGTCAATAGCTATTTTATAAGGTGCTTAAGTAGTAGGCAATTTAGAAGTTAAAATAATGCAACAGATGTATTAGCTGAAGGGGTCATCATAAAACTAACCAGCTGTACAAAGAAGCTTTCCACTGAATGTGTGGTACAGGATTAAAATTGCTACTGATTTCTTTATCTGCCTTATATGGTTGATATGCCCTGTTTAAGAGTAGGACAAATGTATTCATTGTTTATTTAACTTGTGGCATAGTACTTTGAGTCTGACTTTGTGACCCTAAGTTTTGTAGTCCTTACCGATGTGGCTTAAAGACTGACGATGTTTGCTTGAGTCGCAGTATATGGGTAGGTTGTCTTCATTCTTTCAAGCAGCATGCAAAAGTTTGTAACACTACAGTTGTAACGTGGATAGCTCCATCTGAAAACACCGATCTTGTCATTCAGACCATGTAATATCATTTGTTGTCTGAATTAATTGTGTTGTTGCAGGTACACAAAAAGATCCTGGTATATGCTAGTTTTGTATACAGCAAGAACCAGTCTTTCGCTGTAAGCTTATAAAATGTGAAACCTTGACTGCCACTTGTTGAAGAAAATCAAGAATGATTTTATAAGACTGAGAAAATAAAATTTGATAATGGACTTTGCTGTATACCTTCATGTCTGTATGCAGTCTATGACTGGTTGCTATGGTACCTAGCAGAATTATAGAGCATTTGACAGTTGCAATTGATCATGCCCCTATAATAGTTCACTTTGGATTTGTAGATGTGCAGAATGGCAGATACCTTAATTTGTAATGCTAGAGTGGTGATATGTATATCTATTTGTTTTAACATTTCAAACTCTGTCTTGCATTTCTTCATTCACACTAGATTAATTTTAGGAAAGGTGGACAACTGTGCAAGTTACAGCAGTACATTTTAAGTACCCACATTAGTGCTTGCTATTCTAGCTAACAACTTCATGCGGCCCCTCATTTTGGAAAGCTACATGTGTTCTAGCTAAGTAAAAATGAGATTTACCACTGTGCAAAGAAGTAAATAGTGGCATTTTTTTGTGGAGACAAAAACCTCTTGACGTTGTTATTGCTGAGACAGACTTAAAATATTTGTTAGTTTTGCAGTCAGCCAAGTCTTTTTTTTATTTTCGGTCATAGTATAGGGTATTGTTTATAATAAGCAGGTGGGTGTGATGGAGCATGGCTAGGAGAGATTTTGTACATGAGACCTGCAATCTTAACCGTGCATGTGATCTTTGTTTTATTTAAATGACTGCATCACTTTATGCTCTGCTGCAATATGGGAACATGAATCCGTGTTGCTGTTATGGTGAGAAAAACTTGCAGCTTTTTTATAATCTTACATGGAAGGTATGAGTACAGCTCAGTGAGCCATCTAGGCTGCCAAAACAGTGTGATGCTATCATAGATAAGGTCAGCTAAGAAAGCATATTAATTCCTGCAGAAATAGTACCAGCCATCCAATGATATCCTTACTACTAGGTGGGTCGACAGCTAAATTGATAATATCTGACATTTGAAGGTGATCTGGGTAGCCTCCTCCCTTTGTGTTGTAGACCTAGAAACTATGGCTTAGAAGGTGTAACATTTTTACATTTCTTATTTCTGGAAGTTGTATTAGGGCTAGATGTATGCTGGCATTAGGTGTAGTGGTGTTGGGCAAAACTGTATTTTAAAAAAGGTGACTTGCACCAGATCTAGCATCTGTTCCAGGAATCCTTTGCATCTATGGTACTTTTTGACATAATGCTGAAAGCTCCTAGTCATCTAAAGGCTAGATTGTAGGGTTATATGTAGGGTACTTATGTGTCAAGGTGATAAAGAAACAGGAAAAGGAGCAGACATTTTCAGTTGTGAAAAGTAAACATTACAACTCGCTGTCCAAGCATGGATTAAACTCTCCCTCTTCTACTGGAGTATTTGTTTTATCTCGAGCATTATTATTGGTGTGATAGGACCAGCTGACCAGACTCCTGTTTAGTCAGCATATCAACTAATTCACTGGTAATGAAATATATTTACTCTGAGGTCATACTACTCCAGATATATAGCTAATACTTGAGTTTCAAATTTATTTCTTTTGTTTGATTGCTTTACCAAAGTAGTTGACTGATCCACATGGAGCCATTTCAGCTACAGCTTGGAAGCACTGTCTGGTAAATTGACTTGCTCAGAATCACGGGACAGGCAAATGGGAGCTGAAGAAAATCAAACACTGGACTACAGGATAAAGCTTGTCAATGTTTTATTCCTTTCATCTGTAAGATAGTCTAACCTCAGAGTTGGTATATTTAGTGTACTGGGTGGGGTGTGGTGGTGAACCCATCCATGTTGAGAAGTACAGTGGGCACAACCCCTGAAAAAAGTTTGCTTCCATAGATAATGCAACAATTTTTTGGTTCCTTTGGCTGTGTTTAAGAAGTGCTATGACTCGTGAACCATATCTACATGGTCTAATCTAAAACTACATGCATAAAATGTGTAGTGGCACAATCCGAGATGTATTATGCTTTTAGTGTAAGTGTATATAAGCATTGCACTGTATTTTATACTAAGTTGTTTGTAAGTGTATATATATTTTTCAATAACAAGCATCAAACAGGCTTGCTAGGTCTTTTAGTTTCTTTTGTTTTAGGCTTTCACTGTTGTTTAGGTCTAGCGAACGTGACTTGACCTCCCCTGGAGTAACTTCGGCCATGTTTCGGGCTGGTGAAAGGATTGAAGCAACCTGGCACAGTATCAGACTCCTGCTGAGGTAATATTTCCTCTTAAGGCCTGATCCCTACTTCTGCATGAACTTATGCCATCCAAGGGAATGGCTGGCAATGGATTTGTGAACCCCCCCCCCCTTGTAGACAATGCTCTCCACACATGCCCAGCCACCACCAGGGATCAACTGTGGAGGTGTGCACAAGGGTGCTCCCTCCCCATCCAATGTGGGTTTGCCCATCCTCCCTGTGTTTGATATCAAGTGCCTGAGCCACTGAGTGAACTGGTATCATCCTGTCTATAGTTAGGGCTTTATTTTAATGTTATTTATTTATATTTGTTGACTAGGAAAGTCAGATTGAGCAAGAACCCCATTTCTGAGGGACTCAGACAAAAGGCTTTGTGAAAAACATTCGGTTATATAAAACAGAAGCATTTTATACAAATTAATTTAACTCCATGTTAAACCTTGTGCTATATAAACAGAAGATATTGTATACAAATTAATGTAGATTAAACAAAGAAATTGCAGTTATAACTTTGCCAGCAGAAAAAAGTACCTCTTAACCCTTTTTGACATTATAATTAATTGAGCATTTCAAACTAAACTTTCTGTTAATTGTATATCATTTCCATTACTTAAAGCAAATAACCTTATTGCTGCTTACTCAAATACTATATAAAATACATATCATTATTATGTCTAACCACTATGTTGTATGTCTTCTTTGTGAAGCCACCGTTCCAGTTTTTTTGAGGCAAACCAGAACACATCATTAGATTCTGTAACAGTATGTAACTAGAACTTGCCAAACACTGCAACAGCTAAATGCATTATCCTGTTGTCTTTTTCTTTCTATTAGCTGTAGAGAGTAATCTTTGTATAAGTGACCAAGGAGCTTCCAGGCACAGTGCCTGCATTATTTTGAGGATCTAGAAAAAGTGCAGTCCATAAATGCTGTTTTAGACATTTGTTTGCGCCTTTTTCTCAGACAACTTCTGTCTTTCAATAGCTTATTTTTATGATGCTGGCAATCTACATCCTCTGCATAACTCAGTATTCCTCTTCTGATGACTGTAAACCTTTTTTATTAATTTTTCTGTGTTCCAGCACTAATTTCTGACTCCTTATTGACATCTCAGCCCTCAAAATGCTGAGTGCCAACATGCCTTAAAAAAAAAAAGACCGAAAATGCAGGAGAAGAGCGAATCTCAAAGATCGCTCTTCTCCTTAAAACTTCTTTTTGTTGGGGGGGGACAAGCCCCTTTGCAACCCCCAGGTAGGAGCAAGCCCCCCACACTCCCCAAACTTATATTTACCAACTCCAAGATCGCCATACCTCGTAGAAAAAGGAATATTCTGAGAAATGGCATCTCGGACTTAGTATGTGAAGTCCATTGTTTTGGCCATTTAGTCTCAATATTTCAGGACACTCCCTAGCGGGTCCTGACATTTCAAATGGTTACTCTAATGGCTGCATTAGAATCTCTCCTAATCCAGAACATGAGCTTTTATACAGTTACTACCCTTTGAAAATACATCATTTGCTAGGCAGCATTTCTCTAGCTTTAAAGTACTGCACTATGTAAACTAATATTTAGATTCCTTTGTAATAAATGGATTACTTGATTTTATCAGTACCAGATATCTGGACTCCTGATCTGCCTAGATGACTATCTTGTAGGCCTGTCTGACTGACACAGTAAAAATACCAAGCATTTTAAAGCAGCCTGCACATGTTAGTGAGGTTACACCAGCTTGAAAGAAAAGGAAATACGTTTTTTTCTAGTTACTCTCAGTTATTGACCTCAGACATGGTTGTATAGTTAGAGATCATGAAGTAGGTGCAGATTCTTCGCAGTAGGAGGTGTGGGGGGGGGGGGCTCAGCCCATCTTCAGAAAGTCTACCAGATGGTAGTAAAGTTGTCTGATGAGCAGTGGAATTGTATTTGATAATTCAGAGTACTGCTTGTTCTGTGCAAATCTCACTCAGGGCAGCTACCCTCTGGGCTTCTGAAGTCTGGGAGTCGACCCAGAAGTTAGGACTGTAGCACTGAGTAATGCAGTGAACATAGGACAGTTGTGCTAGTAATTATCTTAATTGTACATGTATGAGTATATTCACTGTTGCATTGCTAATTTCATTCCCATCATCCCATATTTTCCTTTGGTTGGGCATCATGGGGTCTGGATTGGGTCCCTATTCAACCTTCCATCTCTATCCATTGCCAGGTGCTCTACTTTCCTCAGGGCTCTTTTAACACCTGGAAAGGCAACTTGGGACCTTGTGGTTGGGACGGTCTTGGATGCTACCCCCTGGTCACATTGTCTTCTGACACCTTGTCTAGCCAGTGCAGGACACAGCTGAAAATGGCATTGGATGTTGCCACTCTTATAGCACCAACACCCTGATGCCCGACTGAGTGGGAATTGCCCAAAGTGAGAAGGGAGAAGGTAGAGCTCTGAATGCTGGGTTGGCTTTTGGGTTCCTGCAAGCAGGCATACCAGACATCATAACTGAACTAGTAAATGTGCTTGAACGATTTCACTTATGATAAGTACAGTTGTGTTGTGAATTTACTTTCTAAACAACTCCTTAAAACATGGCATCTTGTTACTGATATTGAGTCTGGTGTCCCATTTTTTCCACTGTGATCCTATCAAATGGAAGCAGTGTAGAAATCTCTGCTGACTTCTTTCAAATATGCAATATGTACTTCATGGGTTCAGTGTTTCTTTTCTGCAACTATTTATGTGAGTACTGCAGTTGATAGTATTTTTCTTGAAATTTGCTTATCTTTGCGGTTTGTGTTCTTACTTGCTTGAACTCTTGCAGCAAGAAAAAAAAATTTGACTTGTTTTAAAAAAAAAAACGAACAACTTAATCTTCCCATGTTTAAATATTTCTTATTAATTTTCCCATCACCAGTTCTGCTACTGTCATGTTTGGGGACCAGAAGGTGCATAAATATATGTAGACTCCTAAATTCACTTTTATATACCGAATTTCCATACACAAACAGTACTTTAATGTTTAAAGTGTATGCACAGGAGGGGGCTGCACAAATTTGTGTGCTTTTTATTTCTAACCAAGAACCAAAAAGTGTGTAGAGAACAACAAAATAGGAACAAGCAAAATCTTTTATTAAGACAGTAGTTAAGTGCTTTTGTCTTCAAACATTATAAGACTTCTTCAGAACCTGTTCTTGGTTATATTTTTCATGCAGTTAGCCACCTGTTTTTGGTTATTTGCTTTTTATTTCTCATAAAAATAATACCTGTAAAGAGGCAATTTCATCACACTTAAGTTTGGTTTATTTGAGGACTAATACATCGGCATTATTGCACACTTCATAACAAAATGACAAACTGTTAAACACTGGGGCATTATCTTTCAAACTTTGGTATTCTACAGAAGAAATACAAATATAGCTTTTTATGCAGCTGTGCTCAATAATTCTTTTAATGAATTAGGTGAGAAAGTGCATTTTTGGGTGTGTTGTGAGGCCAGTAGTCATCTTGTTGTCGCACCTTGAGGTAGGTGAATAGTTAAGATGTTAGTGAGTGGGGAGCAGTGTACCTCATAATGTACTAAATCTTTCCTTTGATGCTGACAGCTTAAGGGTGTTGAGCCATCAGTGATTATGGAAAAGTTTGGTTAACATTTACAGCAAACATATCACTTTCTTTGTTTTGTTTTGGTTCCTAAACTGTTTTTGTATCTGGTAATTTTTGAGAATATAACAGGTTGGTCACGAAACTTACAACTGCACCAAGTACAGATAGATGGCTCTTTAACTGGCCTATGCTCAATTTTCTTGCAAAAAATGAACCCACATCTGGTCTCCGATACTTAACAGAGTAAAAAAAAATTCAAACAAGCAAACTCATGGAATTTTTTCAAAGAAGAATAATAAGCCTTATGAATTGCACTTTGCAATGCCATTTCAAAATGCAACTCATGTTACACATTTTCTGTATGCTACAAATTATGTAAATAACAGTGCAAACTTCCTCAAACTGTACCTTGTGCGTTGTGCTGTGCTTTTAAAGTTCCTAACCATTCACATACATGGCAGTTGTTCTTCACCTGCAAATATCCCTAAAGTCATGTGGCAGCCTCAATAGAACACTGGTATATTGTACTAGCTCACAAACTTTTTCACTCTAAACCAGGAAGTGAATAGCCGAGGCAGCATTCTTCCCGTTTTTGTATTGGGCTGCCTCTGTAGAAGGAATGCTACTACTTAGATGAGTTTGCTGTAAGTGCCTAATAGTTAAAACAGCATCTAATCCGCACTGTCTAGGTCTGTCTATTATTTTAGTAGTTAAGCTGCTCACAGCAGACATCCATGTCACACTGTACATGGAAAGGCAGATTTGTTGTGAATGTTAAAGCCTCATTTAGGCCTGGCATATTCAGTGTGGCCTGGAAAACCCTGCCAAATATACTTCTAATATTTGGTATGTCCATGTCCCCTACAAATTAATTGAAAATGTTGATTAAACCTTTACAATTAAGTTGTTGTTTTGGAAAAATCAAGCACAATACAGCATAGATATCCCTCCCTTGTGTGAGATTTCTCCATATTCGCATTTCTGCCTTTTTGTATTGCCATCTCATAGTCTACTTCAGAAAATCACAAACACTATGCAAGTCCAGAAGGAAGAAGCACAGTCATGAAGCAATAATACGTCCTGATTTAATGATAGTCGCTCAACACAACAAACGAAAAAGAACACTAAATCTATATAAAACAATGAAGCAACGGATCAAGCGCTTTCATCCACCAGACATGTGGACTTCATCAGACTCAATAAGTTGATTGACAATAGCCTTTTTAAACAGTTTTTGGTGCCAACTCAGCACTTACATTTAAAAAGATCCTTCCCTTGCATAGTGTTTGAGATTTGTTGTGGTTTATACAGTATCCTTTCTACTTCATAAAATGTTATACTGACACTTGAGGTCATGAAGTAATAAGAAGGCATAAAGCCCACTGCTGTAAATTTGCAGTGGATTGTCAAGCAAATACTTCCTGTTGCATTGTCATCAGGTACAGTGGATATAAAAAGTGTGCACACCCCTGTTAAAATGCTAGGTTTTTATAATATAAAAAATGAGACCACAATAAATAATTTCAAAACTTTTCTTACCTTTAATGTGACCTATAACCTGTACAATTTAATTGAAAATCAAACAAATCTGTTAGGGGAAAAGTATAAAAAATAAAAAATGTACAGTACGCTGGTTGCATAAGTGCACACGTACTTTGTTGTGTAGGCACACCCTTAAACTAGTACTTTGTTGTGTAGGCACACCCTTAAACTAGTACTTTGTCGAAGCACCTTTTGATTTACTTACAGTATTCAGTCTTCTTGGGTAGGAGTCTATCAGGATGGCACATCTTGACTTGGCAATATTTGCCCACTCTTCCTTGCAAAAGCGCTCCAGATCTGTCAGATTGCAAGGGCATCTTTTGTGCACAGCACTTTTCAGGTCACCCCACAGATTTTCTATTAGATTTAGGTCTGGGCTCTGGCTGGGCCATGCCAAAACTTTAGTGGTGAAGCCATTTTTTTGTTGATTTGGATGTGTATGGTGAAGCCATTTTTTTGTTGATTTGGATGTATGATTGGGGTCATTGTCGTGCTGAAAGGTGAAATTCCTCATCATCTTCATCTTTCTAGCAGACACCTGAAGGTTTTGGGCCAAAAGTGACTGGTATTTGGAACTGTTCATAATTCCCTCCACCTTGACTAAAGCCCCAGTTCTACCTGAAGAAAAGCAACTCCAAAGCATGATACTGCCACCACCATGCTTCATCGTGGGGATGGTGTTCTTTTGGTGATGCAAAGTGTTGTTTTTGCGCCAAATGTACCTTTTGGAATTGTGGCCCAAAAGGTCAACCTTGGTCTCATCAGACCTAACACATTTTCCCACATGCTTTTGGGAGACTTGATGTATTGTTTTGCAAATTTTAGCCAGGCCTGGATGTTTTTCTGTGTAAGAAAAGGCTTCCGTCTTGCAACCCTACCCTATAGTCCAGACATATGAAGAATACGGGAGATTGTTGTCAGATGTAGTACACAGCTAGTACTTGCCAGAAATTCCTGCAGCTCCGTCAGTGTTGCTGTAGGTCTATTGACAGCCTCCCTGACCAGTTTTCATCTTGTCTTTTTATCAATTTTGGAGGGACATCCAGTTGTCCTATATTTTCTCCACTTTTTGATGCTGTCTTCACTGTGTTCCATGGTATATCCAATGCTGTGGAAATTTTTTGTACCCTTCTCCTGACTGATACCTTTCAATGATGAGATCCCTTTGATGCTTTGTAAGCTGTCTGCGAACCATGGCTTTTGCTGTAGCAGACAACTGAGTAAATGTCAGGAAAATCCTACTAGGACAGCTGAACTTTATTTAGGGTTAATCAGAGTCTCTTTAATTGATGGCAGGTGTGTACCCAAGAAGACTGAATGCCATAATTAAATCAAAAGGTGCTTCAAAGTATCAGTTTAGGGGTGTGCACATACACACAACAAAGTATTAGTTTGTGTGTGTACACTTATGCAACCAGTGTATTGTACGTTTTTTTATGTTTTAGATTTTTCCCCTAAGAGATTTGTTTGTTTTTCAATTGAATTGTACAGGTTATAGGTCACATTAAAGGTGAGAAAAGTTTTGAAATTATTAATTGTGGTCTCATTTTTTTATATCTCAAAAACCTGGTATTTTAACAGGGGTGTGTGCACTTTTTATATCCACTGTATATATTTTTGCTCTGTGTGCAGTCCACATAAAATGTCAGCTTCGTTTTGAACAGTTGACCATTTATAGTATGCAAAACCCAGTGACTAAAAATCGTGCTCCTTAACTGTATCTTTATGGCAAAACCATAGAAAATAAACATTGACAACCATATGTGCTATTTGCAGAGTAGCTGCTTATCTGTTAATGAGATCTGATTAAATAAAATTGCATTTCTAGATTATTAGTTCAGGTAGCATAAGGATAGAATCAAGTTTTGTAGAGACTGACACGGTGCTTTTGCATTCATTACACACTATTTCCTTGAAGTAAAATGCCTAGAAAATGAAAGTTTTTATCACCAAATTCATTGCTTTATGTAGTCATTGTACTCAGTCTTGTTGTGAGTCACCCCTTTTTCTTTCTCTGCTGTGTCTAGTTTCCGCTTGATTTCCTCTTCCTCCTCCATGTCATATGTTCAGTCAAACATTTTAAGCAGTTAGTGGATTATTCAGATATGTAGACAAATTAAACTGTATAAAATTAGGCTATGTATTAAAACACTAATACCTGATTTTCTATTGGAAGCACAGGCAAATAATATAGAGGTTACTTAGGTTATGTAGCATTTCATCCCTAATGGGTACAGTAATTATTCTTCAGTCACTCATAACTTTGCCTATGCTTATAATAGGAACCTGCATTTTCAAGATGAATTTTTGGAGCATGGTGTCTGGATTCTGATTTTTCTCATGAGGACTTTCTGTGATCAGAGGACTATAATCGAAAAACTAGGTGGTAAACTGAAAGACAGTTCAGCAATATTCTTGGGGAACAATCCAGTATTGCCTATGCTGTTTAGGCAGCTCATCATACTGTTTCTTCACACTAAGGATTAATGTTGCTAGGGACTTGTGTGCGGCACTTTTGAGGCCTGCTAACTCCTGATTGATTAGATTTGTACTTGTAACCTGAAGTTGCATTTTTGAAGTGCGGTACCTAGGCTTAAATCCTTTGATAATTAAGCTTATTATGGTTGGGGTGTAGGGGGTGGATCTGACAGTAACATTCAACTTCTACCCCAAATTTTTCAGAAACTGGTTTATGTCCTGGCTGCCTAGATTATGTAAGATAGTTCAGCATAGTTTCTTGACTATTCAGACAACCTGTAGTTAAGTCTATGAATCTCTCACTATTTGGAGTAGTTAAACTCTGATTATAGTAGTTTATTCTAGAGTTAAAAAGCAATTAAACGGAGTGCTGTTTTCCCAAAATTGAATGCTTCTTTTGTATCTCAAGCAGTAGGTTTCAGTCTTTGGGCTTAATGAAATTTTATATTGGCTCAGCCTGACACAGGGAGAACAGATGACTTGGAGCAAAAGTTTGAATACATTCAGTTGTCACGATGCCCTTTCATCTTTTAAGGGACAATCAGTGTTGTCTAATATTGTGGGTACACAGCAGTGCATTACAGAGATTATGGAGCTGAGAATGAATGCAATTGCTGTTTTCAGCTCTAAGCTTGTGTAGATTTGCTTTTATTGAGGTTTATGAGGTTTGCCTGCAACACTGCATATAGAAAGCAGTCCTTAACTGCCACTGACCATTCCTTCTTTGCAAATTGTTAATCTCCTGCATGACCACAAGGCCAAACTTCAGTTTATATTCTTGTTGTAATCTTGTTCTTATCTGCAGTATATAACTGGGTCGGGTAGAAACAAGCACCCAAGTATAAGAAGCACTGGATTTGATATAAAAAACTTAACTGCTGTGTAATGAACACTAAACTTGTTTACCAGCCTCTGTAAACTTTGCATTGGTACTGATGAATATAACATTTTTACCTGCATTAAGGCTGATATAGTTAGTGTTTTACTAATTAAAGGTATTTCTCAAATACTTATTTAGATATGAGGCGGAGTCTTTAGTTTTTTCCTTAAATGAAGTACAGGCCATACTGTTGGTATTTGTAGTCATATAAAATAGTGAGCTATTCTTCTTGTTTATTTCTCACTAGTGGAAGTACAGAAAACAGTTCTTGTTAAACAACCTAGATCATAATGTTGTATTTTCTTCCCCATTATATTTTTTTCTGCCACAAAAGATATTTTATTATTAATAAAAAGCATGAATTGAAATGTAGTGTGTGCACGCCTACATCCACATGCAAATGGAATACCAAGCAATTTCTGCAGTCGCTCAAAATAAAGTGAATTGTGCTTCTGTCCCACATTTGTCTTGCTTGTCAGTTTTGGGAATATGAGATAAGGGCTTGTTAAATCATCTAGACCATAATGATGCATGTTGCTTCCCCACAGTCCTCTTATTTATTTTTATTTACACTTTGTTGATGTTGATTGGGTTAGTTTTACTAGGCCAATGGCCGCTTGTCAGGCAAAACCTGAGATGATATTCATACTGACTAGGGGAAGTTTGGTCAGAGGGCTGCAGAACTTCCCCTAATCTTTTTGGTAAGTATCGTGGGATCTTGCATCCACCTGAGCTACCACCAAATCAGGAAGATGGGGCCTTGGTTTAATGTCTCATCCGAAGGACAGTACACTCGGGAGTACACAGCCCTTATGCTGCACTGCAGAGTCAGTACTGGAAAATTAATCCAACTTTTTTCCGCAGTAAGACTTTGTTTTTATTATTAAAGGAGCTTCAGCAACAAAATGACTATATGTTAAGTTCCTTCACATGTGGGTACTGCACAAAAGTGGTATTTGAAGAATGTAAAAGAAAGTGAAATATTCTTTTTGCATTCATTTTTCACTATTTTGTGTCAGAAGAGTCAAAGTGTAAAGGTGAAAATGCTTTGTGTTGCTTCCCGTAATAACCATCATTTTACAACTGCATTGAGATGGTATATACTTCATGCTGCTTTTACATGCTGTATTTTAGTGGCATCCGATGTTGTGCTTTGAATAGCTGATTGATCAGGGCAGTCAGCTGTACACAGACTGTCATCATGGGACAGCACAGGTGAAATGCTTTTGTATGTTTCAAAAATGAACATAGCCAAGTAACAGTATTACATTTTGCTGTTGATAAAACACGATTGTGCTGCTTTTACTAGTGTGCTGTTGATCGGTCGACTTAGTGATTAGTTTAACCTCTAGATACTGCACTCTGCTGCTGAATGCTGCATTGAACCATATACATACCAGACCAGTAGGAGTGTTTAACAATGCTACAGGAATTTTTTGCTCACAGTAATATTACATTAGCTTTTGACTTCAAACAACAGTCTGCTCTTGACAAAAAAAAAAGGAAACATGTTGTTTTCTGTATTGCACATTTTTTGTGTTTAATACAACTCTGTGTGCTTTATTTTGCAGAAAATAGCATTTATCTGCACAGAGAAGCATTACACAACATTTGAAGTATTTCACAGTACGGTGACTTTTCCTCATAGAACTGCTGTAACAGCTTTTTAGTTTAGATTTCAGTGTTATTTGATAAACACAGGAATACTGCACGTATTAAAAGATTAATTCAAGACTGCTGAAGTACAACATATCATTTTAATTGTTTAGAAACAGATTGATTGTGATTAAGAAAATGTCATCAATTTTGCTTCAGCTTTCTCACTACAAGACATCTTCTTTACTGTTCATAATATGACATCTGTATAAGCTCATTAATAGTCCTAAAGCATTGCTTGCCTATATCCTTTATTAACATTAAATCATACAGCCCTTTTATTTGTCTCCATACTGCCACAACAGTTTTATAACTAAGGCAATGAATTGTGCTTTCTCATGCATCCAGTCCAAGTGGAAAAAAAAGCAAATTTGTCAGTGAAACATGCAAAGCTGAGAAGCCTAACTCTGTTTTTTGGAGGACTTAGTCCCAAAATAAAGTAATGTGCTGTTGTTCATAGGTTCATAGGTTCATAGGTTCATAGGTTCATACTAGGCTATCTGCCCTAGGGCATTTATAAGCCTAGCCAGGTTAGTTTGCTGTGCCTCTGTCCAGCACAGACACAGAGAGATGGGTCCTAAAAATCCTCGATCTCCCATCCACCTCAAGATTTTTCTTGAACAGAGTCAGTGAGTGGCTCTGCCTCACATGGACTGGGATTCTGTTCCATAGTGTAGTCCGTGTGTTTGTTTCTCTCTAAGTCTCTTGCTCTGGTGTGGATTTGGATTTTTTTTTTGGGAGCATGTCCATTAATTCGGGTTGACATGGCCTTGTATGTCAGGCACAGATCACCTCTGAGCAGGCGGTATGCAACTGAATAAGCTGAAAGTTTTTCAGTCGGGGGGCATCGATGACATATGTTTGCCCCCTTTATCCTTTTGGTGAGGAACTCAATCATTGGTCTGATGAGAAGAAGGGGGGGCAACACAATCTCCCTGATCTGGATGTGAATCCCTTCATGATCAGGTGGCTTCTCGTTTAATGGATTACCACCTATGTGGTAATTAGGTGGTTATGGTTTTTTTTTTTTCCCAAAGGGTATGACTATTTTTTTTTTTTTTTTAAGCATGGGGGGCTCTGGCACCAGTTATCCCATTTCTATGAGACTCTCTGGAGATGTCTGTGTCCTGATGGAGTGTCATTTATGGTACCCAGTTTGCAGTCATCTGCAACTGTCTACCCCTGTGTGTTCTGTCCTTGAGCCAAAGGTAGGCTGTGTGTGAACTCTTACCCTCATCAATGGCCTTAGTGACTGTTTGAAAATAAAACAGCAGCCTATGTGTGGGTTTTACTTCCTCATTGTGTTTGGGAGGCTAAACATGCATTTACCATTTGAAAAACCTATGAGCAGTAGAATTTTGGTTCCACTTCAGAAACATTTATGAAACGAAGTCCTGCACGTGCAGTATACTGTGCATTTTACAGTCAACATATCGCTGTGGATCATCATGAGTAATGTTTAATCACTGACATTGTGTTGAGTGGTTAGTGGTTCTAGCTTTGTAAGGTATTTATTGCCTCCTTTAGTTAAAATGGCTTCAGATGTTGGTACAGTCAGGGAAGCTATAGAAATGAACATGAATACTTTGACTTATTATACATTTAATTAATGTAATGTGAATTGTATTTCATGTCTTTCCCCATGTCTCTCTCTTTCCTCTCTCTGCTTCTAATTTCTAAGGCATCCTGATTGTTTCCTACCGTTTCTGTTAATTTGTTTTCCCCCCGCATATTTATGTGTTTTCCTCGATAATCCATTGTCAGTATTCTGACCAAAATGCATTCTTTCTAGATAACTTGCCTGAAAGTTAAACAAATAAATAATTTTAGGTGAAAAGTACCACATGTAAACTAAAGCTTTATACTAGAGAAATAGTTGTGATATTAATGAAGCACAAATCATTATTATAGTGTTTGTATAAGAAAATGCTTTGGGTTCAAAATACAGAATGGCTGGGGTGGGAGGCTAAGTCTTACAGGGTGCCTTTGCTGTCCAGAGATCAACACAACATACCACTTGTCTGACACAAGCTGGGAGAAGAGTTCTAATTGATGTCACGTATATATTAGAGACTGAGGCTGTACAAGAGGGGACAGTATCTCTCTCTCTCTCTCTCTCTCTCTTTTTTTTTTAAGAACAGGTGGATACATTATTTTGAAATCTAGATTGGGTTGGTGGGTGACTGGGTACGGTGCCTGCAGTGTGATATGAGAAAGTGTTTTTCCAGTAAGGAAAGCAAATTCATGGAACAGTCTTCAGAACAAAATAAAAAACAGAATAAGAAGTAAATGAGGATGAATCGTCACAGGCATTAGGGTTTTTACAGAGAAGTATAAGGAAGTAGAAACCCACTTTGCCTGCACTCTGTGGAGAAATGAACTAATTATATGGATAGCAGTTGCAGTATGTTTCTTTGCTGTATTCTTTCTGTGCGAACCAGAGCTGGATGAGGACCATAGTCAGTAATCACATGTAATACCATCAGAACATGTTGCCTTGCATTGTAGCAGATTGCACTAATTATCTCTTCTGTGTGTCAGGCTGTATGCAAGCCTTTTGGAAAGCTTATTGAGGTGAGTAGTTTGCATTGATCTGTCAGGAGAATCATCTAGATGTGCATCTTTTACCATGTTTCAGAATGTAAGCATATGTGTTATTCATTCCTATGCTCATTTTCTGCTCACTTTATGTGATTTCAGGGTTGCAGTCGGGGGGGGGGGGGCACTGTAGCCTATTCTGACACATGGCCACAAGGTTGAGAAAATAATCCTAGAGAGGATGCTAATCTACTGAAGGACTCACACACACATGTCCACTCCGACACACAACATACAGCTGTGTGTAATTTCAAGGATTGCCAGTTCACTTAAAGCATGTATTTGGGATATCAAACTAAACAGGTGCTCCCAGAAAAAAAAATATATAGCACTGACAGTGGAAGGACATGCATACTCTGCATGGAAAGAACTCTAACTAAGAGAAGAATTGGGGAATTAAGCACTGTGGGACAGTGTTAACTTTGGTACTGTGTTGTGCACTATGTGGCTGAATTGGGGAATTAAGCACTGTGGGACAGTGTTACACACAGTGCCATTGGAGTCATGCATGATATGGTTCAGTTGGAGAATTAAGCATTGTGGGACATTAAGCGTGGTGCTATCAGAATTGTGCACTGTATGGCTGGTAAATGAAATGCAAGGTTAAGTGTGAGAAATGAAGAGGTCTACTACTAAACTACAGAACTTCTTTTAAGGAACTTTGTCAGGCAGAAGTTTAAGCTGAAAAAAAAAAAAAATCTGTCAGTAAGTGTTCCTCAATTGATGCCAGCAGTAGATTCATACCGATCTACAATGAATTGTTGCATGCGCATCCATTTCTCTTCCCGTTCCATGCAATTCTGATATTAAGAAAACCATGGTATTCAGGGAATATAGGAGATTAGGGAGGGAGCAGTGTATGTATCTGTACTAGTAAAAACAGAATGAAGTGAGGAAGGTAAGATGGTAGCAAAAGCTAAAACCAAGGAAAATATAGCCCGATCTTTTCAAGAATTAAACCTTGTAAAAATATACATATGCATGTACAAAGTCAAGGTAGAGCTGTAGAAGCGTAGTGAAGGAGACAGTGGGCAGTGACTGGTGGTGAAAAGGTTCAAAGAAGGTTACCAGGCTAGCGGCCCTAGAGCCTTTACAAGCCTAGCCATGTTAATCCCAAGTATCCTCGTTTGTTCTTTTTTGGGTAGTTCGCTGAATTAATTTATGAACAGAGTGGGTCTGTGATCAACACCAGTTACCCCTGATCATGAGGGACATGGGTGCTACCCAGGGGTGAATTTGCAGTCTCCCATCCAATTATCTAAGTGCAGGCACAGTGGGTTAATTTTATACTAAACAAAACCTAAACCACTACAGCAACCAGGAAAAAGGTGTCAGCAGCATAAGAAAATGAACTAGTGTGGTTTATATACATAGTAAGTGACTGTACAATAGCTGGGGAGACTCCATCTAAAATGTGGTTGTCATAAATCTACAAGTTTGCACGCTGGACAGTCTCAACTGTAAGGCTACAGTACCTGCCTTAAAAGACATATGGACTGTGTATTAAACACGTGTAACAATCTATGGACTGTGTATTAAACACGTGTAACAATCTATGGACTGTGTATTAAACACGTGTAACAATCTATGGACTGTGTATTAAACACGTGTAACAATCTATGGACTGTGTATTAAACACGTGTAACAATCTATGGACTGTGTATTAAACACGTATAACAATCACATTTTAGAGGAAAATGGAGAGATGGTCTAAAAATTTTCAGATGCATTAAGTGAATAACGTAAGAGGTTGACGTCTTTTTTAACAGGAAATGTGGAAGAACAAATGGCGTTTTAAAGATGAAGGTGGCTCAAATCAGTGTGAAGATTTTTTTTTTATTTAAAAAGTGCCAAGTTCATGATACAGGCTTCCTAGAGAGGTAGAATTGTAAAAAAACAGAAGATTCTAGCAGTAATTGAACAGACATATGGTAATGTAATTATAATGCAGAAAAATGCAGGTTGTTTGTTACATAGTTTCTTTGCATTATCCTGGGTTGTTTAACCTGACTGTAATAGTTTTATAGTGCAGTATAGTTCAGCAGTAAAGTGAGTAGCACTGTTACCTCCCGGCAAGAGGTTCTCTGATTTGGAACTGAGCTGGGATGCCTTCTTTGTGGAGTCATTGTCCGCTTTTTTTTTTTTTTGTCTCCAAATTTCCTCAGTTGTACGACCACAGAGTTAGTATACATAAGTAAAGGCAGCTGTGGGGTGAGTGCTGTCCTCCACGTGGAGGTGCAGGGAAGGTTACCACTCTGCTTTAAAGTTTTTTTTTCATGGAAAGAAGCCTCGTAAGTGGCTATGAACATTGTGGTGAGTGTGGATATTCTTCTTTCTTCTAGTCGCTAAAACAATCTTCGGAAACCTGTTATTGTGTAAGTAGCAGTGAAGCAAACAAACATGATAATATGCCTCCCAAACCAACAGTAGGCCTGTGAGCTGTATGTAGTGGTCTGTTGTGCCTGTGGCAGCTGAATGTGTTGAGTGCTTGTTTGAGAAGGGTCATAACAGTAGTCATATTAACAGAAAATGAAAAAGGAAGTGAAAGACAGTTACAAATATTTGGTTTTCATCATGCTGTAACAGCTCGAGCTGATTTAGTAAAGAAAAGGTTCCTAGTGTTGGGTGTGTTATGAAACTGCATTTAAAGCTTTTATATCTCACATACAGATCTGTGAATATGTTATATAATAAAAACGCTCCTTCAAGGAAAGGTTCCACCATAGCATAGCACCAGTTTGCTCTTATACAAGACATTGCAATAACTTTTATTACAAAAATATATTAGTTCCTCAAATAGCTATGAACAAGAATGCATATTTTGGATGTGAAAATGTGTACGTTTTACATATTATTCCCTACAAGGGCACTTTGAAGCTTTCCATTCGTATGGTGTGATTGTTATTCAGAGATTAGTGCTAGTGATAGGGTGAATATCTGATGGTAACTGTGATACAGGCAGTAAAAATTAAACCAGACAGTAGATAGTGATGCAGCTTGTTAAAGTTAGGTTAAAGTTTGATTAACTTCAGCTGTGCCAGTGAAGATTCACTGGAACAGGGAAGCAGTTGCCTGTGATCTTAGTGTCATTTGTTGTAGGTACTGGCGGAGTACAATGCGTTCGTCAGAGGCATTGGTGGCATAACCTCTTGGGCTGTGCTGAGATGCAGACAAGCACAATGCATTTGTCAGAGGCATTGGTGGTGTAACCTCCTGGCCTGTGCTGAGATGCAGACAATGTTTAAAAAGAGCATTATTAGCTACTACTACTACTAAAAATTGCTTGAACAATTGGAAACGGTAGTTAGTACACTTAAAAAATCACTTTTGAAATCCCTAAGTTATGTTCAAGAGAGTATGTACTACCAAAAGATATATGTGATATGTAAGATTTGCAACTGAGAACATGTTAACATTGTTTTTTTTCTGTAAATATATTTGTGCCTATGATTTAAGTGCTAATTCAGTAAATGTGTTAAAAAGAGTACATATACTGCCAATGTTTCTGCTTTAAAGGATTGAAACAGGCTGCTTGGTTCATCTACAGTATATTACTACAAGGACTGAAAACTGTCTGACAGTGTGTAATAGTGTCAGGGGCTTGAACATAAAGTTTCATTGTCCTGTGTTGTTTACACTTGTATACTGTGAGTAAATCGAATTGTAGTAATTCAGAAAATGAAACAAGCAGTCTGTGTTGATGCATGCAGTGTTCATTTCTCATGATTCATTGTCTGACTGGGTCTTGTGGCATAAATAAGCATGCAGTGGCAGTTTCCTCCCCACCTGTCTCTTTTCAAAGAAATACAACAGAACACTCCTGCTATAAAAATGCCATTGCCTTGCTGACTTTTGCAGCTGTCTAATAGGAAGTAATTGTTAGTATTTGAATTTTACTTGCCTTTTTCCATCTTTGTAGTAGTGTTTGATGATAAAAAAAAAATTGAATTAGTCCTTGTGTGTTTGCATATGCCTTTGTATGCTTTTTATTGTTTTTCCAAGGGTCTTTCTTTTTGGCTAAGAATTATCTGCTCTGGAACTTTGTCTCGGACATCCATTGCTTGTTGTTTGATCTTACCTAACCACGTTGTATAGAATTTGCAACTGAAAACTTGATTAGTTCGATAACTTTTCACCTTTGTATTTGTATCTCTATTAAGTTTTTGTTTCTTGTTTTTCATCCATACGTGGTACTGTTAATAGATCCAGTAAGAGCTCCAATTGTTAAAACAAAATGGATATGTGTTTGGATAGTAGGACTTACTTCTCAGTTTTGCTGTTGACATGCATGGGAGCAACTTAAAAACCCACTGGCACTTAGCATAGACAAGGTGAACAGCAAACTTTAAATGAGTTGGTGTGTACAATAATTGCACATGGTAGGGTGCCTCACATAGAAAAAGGCGGCCATTTTAGTAAACAAACAATACTCTGAAGGCTGTGATTGGCTTAAAAAAGCAAAATTGACTTTATAAGAGCAGTTACAGTCACATGACAGGCTGAGCTAGCTAAAAAATGCCAAACTGACGAAAGCTGACTGTTTATAAGAGACTTTTAAAGTCTATAGGATATAGAATCCTAAAGCTTCTGATAGCTAACAGTATACTAGGAAGCCCCTGCATATTTATCTGCATTTTTTGAAGCAGTATACTTGCTGGATTTCAGCTTCAACTATTAACACCTTATGCCTGATACATTTAACTGTAGAGAATCATCTTCCAAGACACTATGAACAGAGAGAATGCTGATTCACAAGAATAAACAGACTTTTTTAATTAAACAAAAGTTTGTTAAATTATTATCAGAAGGGAAAAAGTGCTAAGTAAGTCATTGTCAAATATTTCTTTTTCAGATGCTACTGTGTAAAGCCGGATGTTGTGCTAGTCCTAAGTTCTAGCTGGGGAATGTATTTGTTACACAGATATTTTATTTTAAAGCTTGTTTTAAGTAACTTCAATTGGGACTTGTGCCAGTGAGCAAAAGAGAAGCCAATCACCATATGGGGATACAAAGATATGCTTTGAGCATCTTTGTGTGATAACCTTGAAATGCAGTGTAGGTCAGATGCATCACCTAGTAAGTTGCATGCATGTTTTTAACAAACCGTTTTATATTGAACCACTTCTGTTTATGTTGCTGGTAGATATTCTATATACTTCTGGAGTGCCTTGAGATGATAAGTGCCCATTCTAGTACATGTGTTTTAGGTAGAGGATGGAGAAAATTAATAAGTATTGTTTAAATTATATTTTAGACAAAGGGTGCTCTTTCCAATGTTGTTCAAACTGTAAATGAGTGTTGATATTTCACATTTTGATGTAAACTGTGGTAAATGTAGCAATTGTCACATTCTCTCACACCAATAAGAAATAAAGGAGAAGTTTGCTCTGTGATAGAGGTTATGAGGCAAATCTGGTAAACCAGATAGCAGATATCATTTGTAAGGTGTGGCACTCTGTCTACAAACCTATTTAAATGATACTAACTTTTTGTGTCAGAAAATTCAAGCTAAAAATGTTGCTAATTTTGCTTTCATTACTAGTTTTAGTAATGATAAAAATAGATTTGTTACTTTAAGTTTAATTGGTGTAAGTCTTTGAATGTTTTGCTTAATTAACCTTGTTTTGTTTTTAAAAGTGGTGTTAATTTAAAACAAATTTTGGAAAGAGCTTCTTCATGTCCCATTAAATTACATGGCAAAATGCTTAGATCTGGTGAATGTTGGCAGACTAGGTACATTTTTTATGTATACAGTACTTCAATTGTTAATTTTGATTGAATTCTTTTTTGGCAGATACAACTGCAGTGTTGTGTGACCCATTATATCTGGGCAAAACAGAGCATGCACTCAGGGATAGAATTTACAAATGCTGCTTGGACATCAAAAAATAAATAAAAAAATAATAATACAGTAAATGTCTTATTCAGACGCACTCATATTTGTATAGCTTTTAAGATTTTTGTTTTCATTTCAAATAAAATTGATTGCAATAAAAGATCTGGACCATAGAAAGATAAATTAGAGAGAGAGTGCAGAACTGATTTGGCAGATAAAACAAATGTCGCTGACTCTGAAATCCTACCCTCTGGATTTCACACTCTTAGATGTGATCGCCCAAAGAAAAAAGGCGGAGGTGTTGCATTAATCTGTTCCAATCTACTTATCTTAATTCCCCTACCAAACCTCACTCCTAAATTTGCCAATGCAGAACTTACAGTCGGTCTATTAAAAATGAATAATCACAAAAGCCTCTGTATCATCACCCTTTATATCCCATCTGGAAATAACGTCACAACCCTTGAAGACATACTCCAATTGGCCTCAGCTGAAATTAACCTTGGAACTTACATACTAGGCGATGTAAACATCAACTGGAACAAAGTCAACAGTCCCATACCCTTCCTGTCCATTAACCTCTTTAACTTTACTCAAGTAATCCACTCCATCACCAGACCCAATAAAACAAATCCCCCAGGATCCACTCTTGACTGGATCTTAGTCACCCATCCAAATAAAATTACCAACTCTGGCACCATCCCTGACTCTATTGGTGACCACCTCCCAGCATTCATTTACCGTGCAACCACCTCCCATCCACACTAACATCAATATATTCAGACCCACAACCTTAGTAAATTTGACCCCAAAACCTTCTCTAACTATCTCAAACAAATGAATTGGAACATTCTAAAAACCCTTCCACTCGATAAAGCCATAGACCACTTTAATTCTACTTTCCTAGACGCTCTAAATTCCCTCGCGCCACCAAGGAAAAAAAAGAATAAAAACTATAACTGCCCCTTGGCTAACCAAAGAAACAAAGCAAATTATGCATCAGAGACAAGTCCTGAAAGCTTTACCAAAAGAATAAACTTCATGAAACCCTTCTCCAATACACACAGCTCCGTAACTTTGCAAAAAAACAAATCCTCAAAGACAAAAAAAATCCTACTACACTAAGCTTCAGTCCAACCATCCCCAAAACCCTAGGCTTTACTCCATAAACTCACTCCTCAACCCAGACTCCAAAAATAACTCCTGTCCTGACCCAACTAAATCTGACCTCGAATTAGCCTCAGTATTCAACTTTTTCTTTGTAGAGTCAATATCCAACCTAATGAAAACTTTTCCCAACAACGACCCATCTCTCCTACATTCCACCTCAAAGTCCCGAAATTATTTCCCTCCTATGTTTGAGCTTAAACCTGTCTCCACTAACTACATAAAAATCCTCTATCCAAACTTAAACCGTGCTCCAATGCACCTGACAACATCCGCTCTTCGTTTCTCAAGTCTGCTGCCGATGGTATAGCTCTCCCAATTAGTATCCTAATTAATAGATCCATAAAAGAATCCTATGTCCCTAAATTCTGGCGTTCTTCCTCTCCACAAGGGAGGCAAAAACAGTAACATTTCAAACTTCTGCCCTATTGGTCTTCTCTCTCCAATCTCCAAAATCCTAGAAAAATGTATCCACATCCAACTTATGCCTTTTCTGACTAAAAAAACAACTTCTTACCCCTACCCAGCATGGCTTCCGACCAGGACATAGCACCATAACAGCTCTACTCTCATTCTTAGAAACTGTCAATCAAGCCCGAGATTCTGGGAACTTGGTATCCACGGTGGTCCTAGATCACTCTAAAGCATTCGATACTGTTTCCCATAAGCACCTTCTAAGTCATCTCTCAAACCTAAATCTCTCCCAAAACACTATTTCCTGGTTCTCAAACTATCTGTCAGATAGATCTCAGGCTGTGAAATGGAAAAAAGGCACCTCACCTTTCTTACCTACCCCTACCTGAGTACTACAGGGGTCCATCCTCGGACCAATGCTGTTTAATATCTTTATCAATAACTTTCACTCTGCTATTCCTAATGCCAAAGTCATCCAATATGAAGATGACTCTACACTTGTCTGCTCTGCCTCTAACCTCCCTGAACTCCTATCTAAAACTCAGACTGCCTTCTCAACTACTGACATCTGGATGCACCAAAATCACCTTTCTCTCAATGCTAACAAATCTAAAATACTACTATTCACACCCTCAAAATCTTTCTCTTTTGATAAAAGTTCCTTCCAAGTCCTTAGCCAAAGCAACTCTGATTGAAGTTGTTCCCTTTGCCAAACTACTGTGTGTAACTTTAGGTGAACACCTCAAGTTCGACATCCATATTCAGCAAAATGTAAAGAAAACTCACAAAAACTAGGTATGCTATACAGGAACAACCACTTCCTCTCTACTTCTACCGGGCATACTCTGGCCTCCTCTTACATCCTTCCCTCCCTTCTGTATGGCACCCCGCTACTAACTAATCTATCCTCTTCTATCACTTCCAAACTTGAAAGCTGTTATAACAAAAGTTCTAAATTTGCCACCAAAGCCAAACATTCCACTCATCACTGTGTTACCCTCCAATCCCTCAACTGGTTAGACTTCACAAATTACCTGGACTTCCTCCAGCTCACTATACCACATAGACTAATATTTAGTTCAACCAAATGCCCCGCTCTAACTAACATCCTTCCCCCATATAACCCAAATAGAACTCTCAGCTCTGAACACCAAAACTTAATTACTGTCCACAAATGTAAATGTCCTGCTGGACAACTTCTCCTCTCCTTGTCCTTGGGTAAGAAATGGAACTCTCTCCATTCCACACTAAGGACACTGTCAAACACAAACATCTTCAAAACTCAGCTTTACACCTACCTCTCCTCCAAATGGAAATGTAACTGCATTCTCCCTACCTAGAACTCTCTAACAAAAGCCCCTGGGAGGGTATCCTCCTGAGTTCCTAAGCACATTATAGCTGGCTATAACCTTCGGGTCTATATTAAAACATCAAAGTTTCAAAACTTCGAATGTTCTAATATCGAACCCTGTTCAGTGAAAGCTGAAAATATCGAAGCAACAGAAAACCAAATTTTTCCCGTCCGTTTCTGTTGATTCGGTATTTTCAGCGCTGTGGTGGAAAGTTATGGGTCGGGTTCAGGTAAGTGTGCGATTGTGTCGATGTGAGGGTTAGGGCGGGTTAGGTGAGATAGGGTTAAGGAGCTGGTGAGGTGAGTGTGCGATAGTGACAGACCTTAGGGTTAGGGTTTGGGTTAAGGTAAGTGGATAGTTAGTGGTGTGTGTATAGTTTAGTGTAGGATTAGGCGTAAGATTTTAGGTGTATGTGTGTGGATTGCTGTTTGTTTGGTGTGCTTGTGTTGTGTGTATAGGTTTTGGAACAGCAAATTTTTTCCCTAGGAAAAAATTTGCTGTTCTGTATGTTCGATGTTTTCAGCTTTCGCTGAATAGGGTTCGATATTAGAACATTCAAAGTTTTTAAACTTCGATGTTCTAATATAGACCCTAACCTTCTATAGCTAATTCCCATATACTCTCTTACACTCTGTAATTATTGTAAATAGCATTTGACTTTTGACTTTAACTGTGTGAATTTGTTAAAATGTATCTGCACAATATTTTTCCAATATGGGCAACATTGCTCACACTTTGTATTTGATATGCATTTGTACTTGTGCTTTTTTTATTTTTATTGGACTGCTGTCTTTACTGTAATCTGTTTCATGGAGCTTTTCTCCCCAGGCCTCCACTGAAAACGGGCTCTCTGGGTCCAGCGGACTTCCCCGGTAATCAAACTGGAAACAAATAAATAAATAATTAATAATAAAGTTAAATTCTTTTAAACCTCTGTGATTTAATGATTACATTCTGTATTACCAGTGTTAAAAATTAAATTTAATTATTTATGGTATGATGATACGGTCTTTTTAACAATGACTGTTTTTTTTTTATGTGAGTGAGTGAGGGTATTTTAAATGTTCTGGATCAGTTGTCACTAATAGTTTTGAAAAAGTCCGATACATTTCTTGTTTGGATGAAAGCACTCAACTGAATTCTGACTTGTATTGTAATATTAAACAGTTTTTTTTAAAGTCTCCTTAAGGTGATATTTACTGGATATGGATGTTAATGAATTCCTTAAACATCAAAGGTATTGTATCATCTGGATTGCATGATGGTTAGCTAATAAAAGATAAAGGATGAACAATTAAGATACATTCTGTCAGAAAAAAGGTCATTAATGCTGGTGTATTCAAGGGCACTGTTTTGGGCTCTTTCTTGTTTAGCCTGTTTATGTCCGCAGCATATGGGTGAACAAATATGCAGATGACTTGTATGATCAAGACAAGCCATTAAAATTTGTTGATAGACTTCATAACTGGTCATTATCTAATGAGGGAATGTTCATCTTTCTCAGTGCTGCAATATAATTTTAACTATATGGATTTTTATCCTGCCTAGGATGCAACAACCAAACAGATTCACAAAGCTTTTGCTCCCTCCAGCACCTATACTCTGACTGGTGATTAACAAGCTCCTTGGAGGGAAATCAGCATCCAGAGTGTAGAAAACTTCAGTACAGTAGAGAGGTGATTATCTGAATTTCAATTATCCGAAACATCAGAGTTATCCGAGCCAGCCTTTCAAAGTTTTTGGGTAGGAATAATCATAAAGTCTGAATATATAAACATTTATATGTATTCGCTTGAGCATGTTTTTTGAGCTTATAGCCAGCTCGTGTGTGATAAATATTCTTTATTGACCACTGGAACTTTTTAGAAATTTTTTATCCATTTCAATCATATGTTTGATTATATGAACAGTTTGATTATCCAAACTACCCTAGGTCCCAATTAGTTTGGATAATTGACTCTCTACTGTACTTTCTTGATACTTTGAGAGGAAGCAGCAGTGAGGCTTCACATGAGTAGCTATCAAGTTAAATTAATTCAGAGAATGTCTTAGATTTTGCAAGTCCCCCATTATAAGAATCCCAAATCCTCTACTCCCTTTAAGAAGCACAATAAGCAATACTTGCAACCTCCAGGCAAAAAGGTAGCAAAAAAGAGATGGCAGGAGGGGAACAAAAAGAAACAGGGATGCTTTCACAAAAAGGACAGTCTGATATTTCAGAATGTCTATCTAAGCATCAATTCCCCTCTCCTCTCCTGCCCCATCTTTCTAAGTCTGCCCCAGAAACTGTCTCTCTCCATCCCCTTTGGCAACAGATTATATTAACCTCTTGGGTGATAAAAAGTGGTTCAGAAGGGCTACATTTAGCACTGGATACAAATGCATCCTTTTAGGGGAATACCTCTTGACCCTCCAAAAAACAAGAGTTTCTTCCTGAGGTTCTTCAGCACTTCTTTCCCTAGAAGTCCTGGAACCAGTGCATTTAGTTCAAGCAGGAGAAAGGCTACGAAAGAAAGAGCGTTCATGGAGACAAGTTCTAAATCTTTCTTTTCTAAATCTGTTTGTGAAAGTACTAAAATTCAACATACTGACTCTTTAGAGTCTCTTAACTTTTCATCCCTCCTTTGAGTTTTATGGTAATATTAGATCTAAATGATGCTTATCACTTCCCCATAGTTACAGGCTTCTTAACATTCTCAAATTCTCTATGACTGGGTCACAGTATCATTTTTCTGCATTACCTTTTGGGTTACATACAACAGTGTTTATAAAGTGTCTGACTGCAGTGGTAGCTCATTGCAGACTGCATAGCATTCACATATTTCCTTATTTAGACTACTTGCTTATCATTGCAGAATCATTTTCCCAGATACCGAGTCTTTAACATGGGTTTTGTTTCTTCTTACCAGTTTGGGGTTTGAGATAAATTTAGAAAAATCCTCCTTGACTCCATCACACACGATTTTGTTTCTGGATCTGTGGATTTTTTATTTGAAATTTTTCTCGAACTTCTCCAATCAGTCTGAGACTTCTGTAAGGGAATGTTGCAGGATCCTACGGTTCATGGCTTCTATGATTTACTTGATTCAATTCTAAATGCTGAAAAAAACATCTGATTAGGCAAGAATGAGCTTGTTTGTGTAGTAATGTTTCCCTCTGTGTGTTTCAGGCTTACAGTTTTGATGGATGTTTGCTTCTTAAAATTGTCACTGTTGCTACCTGTGTTTTTTTTGCTTTTTGTATTAAACTTAATTTGGCTGCATGCAAGAAAAGGCTTATGGGCCTTTATTACATGAAGACTTCTTATGCTATAATTATGTGTCTTGTGGCAAAATATTCAGTGAGCAAAATGACCTGCCATCACTCTGGGTTGTAGTACTTGTTTATACATCATGTTCATCAGAGAGAGGAACTGGCAGTCTGTGATCGAATCTGTGGTTATTTATGGTTCACACTTTGTTCCCCTATTCCATATTTATTTGTGTTCTTCAAACAGCTTGTGAAAGTACTAAAAGCTATCTTTTTTAATCAAACATGTCTACAGTGTGTTGCAGGCTATATTTAAATGACTTTGTTGGCAACTTATTTAGATTACTTCCCAAGTTTATAGAAATAATCTGAAATGGTCTTTCACTTATTTGTAATTAGCTATTCTTTTCTTGAGGATAAACTATAGAATTTCATTTTTAAATTCCTTTTTGACTACTGTAGGAGGTTATAGTTTGGTGATGGAATTTTCAAAGGTAGTGAATATAGGTCTGTAAGTGGAGCATGGAATCATGTGGATGAGGTCAGATGAATGATGTCATATTTCTAATGTATAAGGGAGTAGTAGAATAAAAAAAGAAAAGGAATTATGTATGATCTGTTTGAAAAACATCACAAAAATAACACAAAGTAAATTGTTTTAATTTGATTGCAACAATTACCGAGCTAAAGCAGATTGATGTTAATGTACATTTTGCTGACTTCCACTTGTTGAATTGAGTAGGGAACATTTATTTTATTTACTGTATACATCCTGGTAGTTGCTAAAATACCAGCCAAGAAAAACATTCATTCTCATATTTCCATTGTAGAGCTATATAGACCAAGGTGAAACATTAAGGATGTGTTTTCATTTTTGGGGAGTGCATTTCCAGGCATTCAGATCCATTTGTGTACTACTTAGCTAGTATGTTGTTTAGGTTGCCACTTAAGGCAAGTTGTGGCAAATAAAATATCTGTAATGAAAAAAAAATTGAGAATACTTTCATAACTGTTAAAGAGGCTAAGAACCAATTGCTGTAGAAAAGGCCTTTTGTTTCCTAATCTTAATAGAATGTAGCTTGCCATATGTGAGGCACAAAACTGTTATATGCTACAAGGTCCAGATGGTTTAGGATTTTTAATTGGAAGTGTTTGCATAGGTATTTTCCTACCTAAAGTAGACTTCACAGGATTTTTCCTGAGGTAGATAACAGATGTTAGAGTGTTGGGGTGAGGATAATAAGATGGGAGAGAAAGTTAACTGGGAGCATACTTTTTTGTGAATGTAGCAAGATGGTGGATTTTAATAATTCCCCAGGGAGTACTTTGAAAGAAATGTTAGGTGAGCAAATGATAGTAACTAAAATATTATTCATTTGAGATGGGTTTGGCTGCCAAAAAAACAATCTTTAGAAAGTAGTAATCAAGCTCAATAACATCTCCTATGCAAGTTTTGAATGTTGTAAAAGAGATAAAATAGTCAGAGCTGGAGTCTTTAGAAATGGAAGGGAACAGACTTCATAAAGATGCAGTTATGGAAACATGCAGAATAAAGCCTAGTGGAGCAAGGAAGTTAACGGAAGGTAAGAACTGCACAATTTATTTAATGCTGGAGTGAATGAAAATTGTTAAAAAGAAACCACTTGAGTATGCTGCATGACAATAATAATGGAAACTGTTATTGTGGTTTGTTCCTTGTTCCACACTCCTTTACCCTCATTTATACTATTTTCCAAAATGGCATTAACCCTTTAGATAACTAAGATCAAGTGTGCAGCAGCTTAGAGTTTCAAAAGGTATCCACTTAGGTAAGAGACTGAACACCGAGTTATGTATTACTGACCATTTGGGGTACACTGGCCATAGATGTTCATTGCCTTCAAACAACTCATCCTTTTTATACTTTACTTTTTTACAAACTTGAGTAATTAGTTTGAAAATAGTATTTTTCCTGTAGCTGACTTCTGCCATGTATCGATTGGATAGACATTTGAACTATCATATTTGCAGAGTGTCCAGTCTTAGAAGGAAGAATTTTTTTCTTTGTTTGCTTTAGATACAGCTGAACGTTGGGCTTATGCACAATTCATTTAAATTAATTATATTATGCATATTTGCATCACAATTGCAGATTGTTGATTTTGTTTGTGTATTTATATAAATGTGAAACTTTTCTCATGCATCTAAAATATATTTGTGATATATGATTAAATGACTACTTTATATGGATATTTTCTTCCAAGGCCCCTCTGTAAATACGTTTCACCCAGTACAGGTAACCTAGTTCATAAGAAACAAATAAATAACTTAAAATATATTTTAGATTTAGTGGATTTGTAAATAAATAACCATGGTACAGCACTAAAAAATGAGACCTATGCATTTCTGTTACACATTTTTTTGCAGTTTGTCTTTGAATAAATTGTGTATAGTTTCTCAGAATTCTGAGATTGCTAGAGGGGTATGGAAAAATATATTTTCTCATTTAAGCATCTTATTTTGCCCACAAGAAAGGAAGCACATATGTTGTCCAGAGAGAGAGAGAGAGAGAGAGAATGTTTCAGTCAGATCCTTTCTGTTATGTGACATTGTGGTAATTAGTTGTACTAAACTGAGTCAAAGATGTGTTTTTGTTTTTCTTCAATATAAAAGAAAAAAAAAAGCAAGAATTAAAAATCAGCTCTACTGTGATGGTATTCTAGCTCTTAAAGTGGAATCAACCATCATCATAGTGTGTTAGTGATTTGCTTTCTTACTGATGGTGCAGATGGATGGGAAAAATAACAGGGGTACTTGGGCAGTGAAACCCAGTAGCACATAATATGTATTCGCTTGAAAAATGCCAAACAGTAAAAAATTATAGGATCGTGCAATATGTGTTTTGTTTGTTTATTTGATAGCTGAGTGTTCCAACTTAGGAGAGTCTATTTATAATGGAGAAAAAACTCTATAAACATATTTAGATTTTCTAACAAGTCCACAGTATAATGTAAGCCAGACAAGCCTGGAGTAAGCATATGAATATAGAGGGAGTACAAACTGAGAATGGAAAAGCAAATACATGTGACAACAGTAAGCAAGCAACAGCTGACAAAATATTTACACCGAGACAGATGTCCTTTGATATTTGGTACATTGTTTACTGATAATGTGATTCAAGTAAAAACAAAATCGGCAATGTAGTGTACTTATTGTTATGTTGTATACACACTTATTCCTGACTTTGGTGTGCACAGTAAAAGCAAATGTAACACCATTGTACTTGTTCTGCTTGATTAAATACAAAGGTCTATAAAGTACTATAAATAACCGTGGGGGGCTCAACAAATGCCTGTTACAATAACAGACAGCAGTTGTAAAGATGGTGTGTCTGGTTGCTGGAGAAGCTCTAACCTAAAAAAAGCAAGGCAGAAAAATCTTTGCTCAACTAACGTGACATTCATTATACTTAAACAGAAGAAACAGGCAGCGAAGGAGATGACGGTGACTGAATCTGCATTCTTCAGTCTGAATGTACCTGATCACATAGCATGAAAATCATTACACAACAGTGCCACAATTACAGTCTGCTGGATGTAGGCTGCTTAGTCGTATGTGTTCTTTTTTTATTATTTTTAAACATGAAACATTTTTGCAATCATACATTTATATAAATAAAAACAAACCATATTGGCATAATTTTAGTTGCAAACATTATACATCACTTGTAACCTATGCAGTCATTGTCAGTCGAATATTACATAGCTCATTTGAATCCTGCCTTCTTATTTATTTATTATTTATTTATTTACATCTGTTTACCGGGAAATTCCGACTAGACACAGGTCCTTTTTCAGTGGAGGCCCGGGGAGAAAAGCTCCACAGAATGACATGGTAGATGGTAAACAATAACAATCGAGGTATGTATACAGTAGAGGTGATCATGACATGGAGAAATACAGGAGCAAATTCGGTACAATTGAGTAGTAAGCTCTAATTACAAACATTCTCCTCTGCATGTACTGTTCCCACAATTCCCATTTTTTCCTATGTAATTTGTTCCTACTCTTTTCTAAAGATCCCAATTCCAGTTGTTTTACCTCTGTTACTATATTCACTACTTTTAGTACAGTTAGTTTAGACTTTGATTTCCATTTTCTAGTATTTGCTTTTTTGGCAGCCACCATAATTAGACTCAGCAAGACCTTAACTATGTCTAGGCAATTCTGATTCTGTATCATAGCTAAAAAACAAAAAATAATTTCCTTTGTTACACCACTTTGATCACTCAGTATCTCTGACAGAATAGTCTGCAGGGAATGTCAACTCATTACACTCCCAGAAAATATGTTCCCAAGTAACTCTTTATTCCCTGTCACACCTCCAACATTTGCGTCTACCTGAGGAAAAATTATTCTGAGTCTACTTGGTCTAAAAAAACACTTCCAAGCAAAGATTGTAAATCTTCTAGACTTTGTTGCATATGTCAGAGACAGACTTATATCTCCCCATTGTTTTTGTGAATTGCTTATCCAGTGTCTCTTCCCAATCATTTCTAACCTCTGACCTCCTCTATGTTAGTCTCCTGAATAGACAGAGTACCTGACTGGAAGGGTTTTAACATAAAAATGATTTAACCGGGGGGGGGGGGGGTGGCAAAATCCACACGTTCCCCATAACATTGCTGTTTAGATAAGGGGGACAGCGCTATTGTCAACAGACCTTGTCTTTCACCCTTGTCAAGTAAAACTTCTGGCTAATCTGCTAAAAGTCATAATGTAGCCATATGGTGTTCAGCCATACACTGTACTCCCACAGTCTGAGACAAAAAAAGAACAAAACTGCTCTTTCAGTTGGAAATTTTCTGTGGTCATATCACTAATGAAATAAAGAAATGTGTGACTTTTGTTAGAATTCATTCATGAACTCAAAATGCCATAAGAATAGTCAAGGTTTTATTACAGTGGTTGGGCCTGCATGTCATGGACTTAAAATCCCTTCTAGTCATATACCTCCTGCTTTCAAGATGTTGCATTTTGATAGTACAGGCCTAAACCATAATCATATGTTATCTTTTCAAGTACTTCTCTTCTTAGTTGACAAAGTATGTTCTAATGTAGAAATAAGTCTGCTAATCCCACATTTCCTCCTTTTTGTATTGGCTTCAGGTATCCCTTCATTAACAGCTATAAGTAAACAGCAGCTATTGTTGATGTGTCACAGAGCTGTAAGGCATAAAATGTCCTAACTTCTTGTATGCAGCCTTGCAGTATTCTGTCTGTAACACAGACCTGACAGATGTGTTGAAAGCACTACTTAATGTCTTTGCTCCCTGCATTGACGTAGGCAGTCTGCTGCTTTCCATATTTTGATTGTTTTCCTTATCCCTGACAGACAGCATCTGTCCTCCTCCTCCAGGGATGCTTTGTGTTGATGTTCTTGATGTGATTAAATTCTAGTAAAAACAAATTGTATTTCCAGCTTAGCAGACTATCCTGTCCTCTTAGCTCCCGTCTGCTAAGTCAGTAGACACACACACACACACACACATTCAGAGAGAGCATGACATGTATTTTCTGACTAATCTAACATACTGAGGCCCTATAGAAGGGTAATGTTCTAATTTTATAGTGTTACACTTCCTGGTTGTAGATCATATTAATTTGTCTTTTCAACAAAATGCTATATCTTCCAGTTTCTCCAGCTCTCTAAAATGTTTTTTTGTTTTCATGTAAAATCAGTTGTATAATAGTATACATTGTTTCTTCTCTTAATGGACGTGCTGCAAGTTTTTTGTCCGTTTTCACCCACTGTCTGACAGCCATCTGTTTTCCAAGTGATTGCATGTCTACATGTAGGTTATTCATATTGATGCAATGGTTGTTCAGAAATAAAGTCATGGTGAACATTCTCATGCTGAATGCATTCTGTACCTGACACATTTTCACTTTTTTGAGAGTGTAACTTATTTAAATTTTGTTATGTTGATGTCGGGCATGACAGAGATTATGCTTAGAGGATGACCATGGAGAAAAGCTACAGACATAGACTACAGTGTTCAAAATATATAATGTGATATGTTTAGCATTTGTGTGTGTCAGGTAGTGATCCATTTGTAAAACACCAGTTGTGCAACTTCATATTCTAGACTCAGTCTGCTACTGCAGTTACATGCAGTAATACACCTCTAGGTACAACTAATATAAATCATATTTTAGCAGATGTGGTAGTCATTGTAAGTACTAACTAGTTAACCTATTGCCTTGTTGCATGGTACTTCAGCTGTAGTCTTTATTCCTGTAATAGTTAGCTGACTGTCTAGTAGTAAAGATCATTTCAGACAGTAGGATCAGCAGGCTGGAATCTGATAGGAAAAATAACCCATGATATTTTAAGTAGCTTAAATCTGTGCTCAATAATCAGTCATTTTAGCAGGGCTAACAAAAGGGTGGTGATGTGATATGAAGCATAACCGTTACATCTCTTGATAGCAGACATCAGTAATAAAACATTGCAAAAGGTGGTAGACATAAAAAGCTATATGTCAGCAAGCTTAACTGTTGTATAACTGCTATTTGTTTAAACAACACTAGCAATTTAAAATTATGTTTATAAAGTAAAAAGACATACTGAATTTCTTCATTGTAGAAGGGAAAGCATAGATTATTTTTTTAGAATTAAAAGTTTGGGATGGGTAAAGAATCCTTGAGGAAGATGATGGCAGGGAATTGTCTCCTGTAGGATAGTTTAACAGTGACTTGCGCAAGATCAGTGGTGGATGCTGTCAACTACAATAGCAGGACTGGTAGCTCTTGCATACCACCTGAATGGTCAAAATCACATATCAGGAGGCATTCTAGGCCATTAAAGATTTATACTCATAGTGTGACTGACACATTTTAAGTTAGAAGTAAACGTAGAAATGGAATTCACAGATCTGAGCTATTTGGGAAAGATGTTGTGGAGCTTAAACAGCAGTAGGTGACTTTAGCATATTCTTTAATGCTTTTGAATGATTTCTGGATGTAAATTTCTACAGATGTTGCATCTTTGTTACACTCATGGCAGTACACTGTCTGTAAATAGTAAACATTTTGGTTGGACAGGAACTTTATGTCAAAAATGATGATAAAATAATTTGTCAGGTAAACCACTTTTGCTGTTTTAGTGACCCGCAGCAATGTGCCATCTGTTAATTTTGGATTACAGACTAGCTGCTGTCTTTCAGGCAGTTTTACATTATGTTAAAAGTTTGTAGAATTGTTAATAAGGAGACTGGGACTGGTGTTGGCTTTGTGGTGCAGAGGGATAGAGCCCTAACTGCAACTCTGGCAAACCAGGTTCAGTTAGTGTCATGATACACACAAGAGGTGCTATCAAGATGAAGGTAGAATTCTGTGGCTGATACCAACTTATCCACCTAGAGGTGAGGGGATAGTCTGATCCCTGCAGTAGCAGCATCTGTTGCCAGCAGAAGCAACATTATGATCATACAGATGTAAGTTTGGCTTTGCCAGGTTAGTGATGACCAACCCTACTGGGCATGTGCCGAAGAGTAGATACAGAAATGGGAGGTATTAAGAGCTGACCAGTAATGCAGGCACACACCTTAACTACCAGAGGAAGAGTTAGGCCTTACTACAAATGGCCATTAGCTATGCATCATAAATGATGCAACCTTGTGGGTGGAGCATGGTGACAAATTAGGTTCCCTGATACAGTCCATCTTAAAATTCTTGGATGGTCCTGGTCTGGGAATGGGTTAAACCAGATAGACAGACAGACAGACAGACCATCTTGCCATCAGGGCAGGGTTAGGCCTCTTCCTTTACCAGAGCAGAAGAACGGAGGTTGACTGTGGTATGAATTACCTTCATGCCTCCCTACATGTCAACACAGTGTGGTTGTGTTTTGCCTCATGCAACAAAAGGGCCACTATTGGATGGTAACAAATGGTATGAACTCTGATATGAGGGGAGCAAATGAAGAGCAGAGATGATGGGCTAACAGATGTTTAAAAAAGAATGGAGCTGTAGAAGATTTTAGTGAGAAGAAGAGAGTTCTCTTGCCATGTTTAAAAAAATCATACTGTTTAGGCTATGAAGTTGTTGACTTATTTTTGAAGTAGCTTCAATGTGGTCATCAAATTTTAAATCCTTGAACGTAGAAGATGTCTTATTATTTTGGCATTCATTACATTTTCTTTGGAGAACTATGCGGGGGGGGGGTGATGATAACGGGTAAATATATGCACATCTCTTTCTTGAGTAAATAGCTAGATTTTCTTGTTGGTCTTTAAGGAAAGAATCCAAATGCTAATTTTTTTTCAAGGCAGGAAAATAGCAGGTGAAACTTTTGTATAACCTTCTTAACTGATTTTACAGTACAAATTAGATGGAAGTTGTCAACATTTTTATTAATCTTGCTGGGGCCATGGTATTTCCCCATACTGTTAACAAGTACTGTAAAGACTAAACTAAAGAACATTAACCCATGTGGTATAACAGGACTGAGTTTGATGAATGAAGATGGCAACCAACCTAACTGCTACATAGATCACTAGAAACCCTTTCTAGGGTCTTTCTTCTAGTCCATGTTTGGATAGCCTACCTAAAGGTTGTCAAGGAATCTTTTAGGTATGAAACACTTTGGGGGAATTCATAAAGTTGCCATTGTTGACTTCGTAGCTACTTGGTCACTGATGCTTACAGTAGTAAGGTATCTATAGCACGTCCAGGATGAAACTTATTGTTGTGTTACTAAGATATGTTAAAGACTCTCTTTAGGATTTTTGCAGTCTGACAGAACAATGCATAAATATTGTGTTAGAAGTCACCAATGCTCAATATTACAAACAATCTTAGCAATTTCACTAAATTAAAAAACATTATTTCCTTGAATATAAATCTGGCAGATCTACAAAAAAAAATAATAATAGTAGTAACATTTTGGCAGGTGGTAAACCCCCTGCAGCATCATGTAAAGCTTTGTATTCTCCATTGGCATTGGTGTGTAAGAGAAGGAGAAACTCTTCATTGAAGAAGCACAGCAGTCTCACACGACTGTCCATTAAGTGACGGCTGAATGTCAGTCAGCAGCACTTCCAAAGAACTAACAGTCTGTTCTTAGTAAAAAAAAAAAAAAACTTCAAAATTTAAAACAGTGTTGAGTCTTTCGGCTTTTCCCGGTTAGGGGTCACCACAGCGGAACTCCGGTCCGCTAATGATTGGTAGTTGATTTTTACATGCTGAGTTACCAGCCCTGACGCACAACCTTCAACTAAGGTATGCCCATTCATGCATGTCTCCACCCAGAAGACTCTCTAGCTGAGAATCGAACCGGACAGCGGCTTACTGTGAAGCAACAACGCTACCGCAGCACCACCACTGCTTCAAAATTTAAAACAATAATAATAATAATTTGATGGAAAAGTTTCATTGAAATCCTGCATATTTAACTACCACCACTTCAAAATTTAAAACAATAATAATAACAATTTGATGGAAAAGTTTAATTGAAATCCTGCATATTTAACTTTGATGCAAGTCAGCCAGATGTGTTAGAAGAACAATGTAGCCAGTTTCACATTGATCAAAAGTAGAGTAAACTTGATTTCTTTAGTGAGAGGAGTAGATATACTACCTTTATTAAAAGGTGCAACTGCAATCTTCCTCCAAAGAAGTGCATTCCTTTCTGTAAAGACTGAGTTTGAGAGCTGACAGACTGGCAAAGCTAGCATGTCAATAGCTGGCCTGACAATTAGGGTTGCCAGCTTTTCACAATTAAAATCCAGGATGCCTCTTTTCCTGCCCTTTGCAACCCGTGACCGGTCCCCTCCTCTCCCTTCCCTCACTTCCCCCTCCTCTCCCCTTCTCTTTCCCTTTCCCTCCCAGGCTCCCCTGGGGGTCCGGGGGCACTGAGCCCCCAGAAAAATGTTTTAAACAACTGATGCGCGTAGGTGAATTTTAGTACATTTTGAGCCCAGAAAAACCCAACACTTGAATGCAAGAATTTTTAGCTCAAAACTGTTATTTTCAAGTAGTCAGCCCACACAGACAGGCTAACTGATAAATTGCTAATAGTCATTCACGTTGGAAAACAGCAAAAAAAAACAATTAAGCAATAACATCGACGTGTAAGCAGACGATGTAGTCAATACAATACAAACGTTATTCAATGTCAGTTGAACGAAATAATTACTTTGATTGAAGTTGAACATCTACCTCACATGAATCCAGAGCAGGCTGACCCTGAGCTGTTGTAAAGTACTCGTGGAAAAAGCAGACTGCTCAGGCTGAGCAATCTGTTTCCATGTGTACTTTTCACTGCCAGCTGCTGATGAAATCAGTTTGTCATCTTTCAAAACAAACTGATAGAAATTACTGCAGCTCATGTTGTAGTTAAGGAAAACTTGCATTTATGCTTTGATTAGTGCTAGAGTGGCCCTGGTTCGGTCTGCACTTCATTTTGCATTCATTAAAGAAAACACTCTCTCAGGGAAGGCATTGCTGCCTGGTAATGACAATGCGGCCGATACAGTCTTAAACATGTTCGTTGGAAAAGCTGCACTATCACGGGCACCTGCAAAAACTTCCTGCCATTTAGAGCATGCAGTAGCAGTTGAATTAGCAACAATATTGGATAAAGCATGCCTTGCTGCACAAAACTCATTATAAAGCATGTCTAAATCGATGGCCTTTGTTGTCAATCCCATGGCAGTGCTTGCATTTCGAAAAGACTGAAATGCTACTTCTGTATTTAGAGATATTTGATGCATCACGCACACAATGCTGCCATCTGAGAAATTAAACCATTTGTTGAGGTATGCTAAAGACTTTTCTAGAGCTGCCGAAAGATTTTGTTGCAGGTGAACTGTATGAGGTTCCATATCCTCATTCTCGAGCATAGTTTGTGCTTTGTGTCCAAAAAATGTATCAGTTATGCATGATTCAATTTTAGTTTTCAGTTGCTGCATTACAGGCAAGAGCTCAAGCAATATAAAATATTCCCTCTCCACATTCTGGACCGACACCTCAAACACATTGCAAATGTTCTGGACAAAACGTAAGTATGCTTTTTTAATGTTTGTCTCTACTGCTTCTCAGTCATGCATATTATTTTCTATTCCCAGATGCACACAAACTCTCTTTGGGCAGTCTTCACCGACAGATGCAAAGTAGGACACAATGGCAGGCCATGAAACAAGTAATCTGGCAATAGCTGGACCCAGAGACAACCATCTCGTTGGCACATGCCTCAACAACTGGTGATATTCTAAGTATACAAAGTCAAAAAAAATGTTGCAACTGGGCTCTCCTATTAGCAGATACACTGAAATGACTGTAAATGCTGGTAACCATTGTTTCTACATCACAATCAAGTTCATCAATTAGTTTTTTCAAGGCAGAGCATTGCAGTTTGTCTTCAGAATATTACTACTTCTTTTCAACAGCTCAGTAAGCACAGACTGCTTTGCACCGTAGTTCACACTTGCATTATCAGCTGAATAAGAAGACATGCATGCAGTATCAAGACCATTATCTGAAAGAACATTAACATGTCTGTGACAGAGGTAGAATGCTCATCATTAAGCTCAACAAAGTCTAAAAGCTTTGTACTTAAACCAGTTACAACAGTAAAATATTGAATGCAGACAGGAAACATTTTTCTGTTCTTGAGATTAGATGCATCAGTTGACACAGAATATGGAATAGAATTGCCACCAGTAATGTCTTTCCTAATGGACTCCACTGACTTTGGGCCAAGGACATCAGTCACCAGTGCTTCTGCTTTCGTGTGACCACATGCTGTCTTTTAAGGAGTAGTCGAGTCTTGATATAACAAGTGGCTCAATTTAGCGCCACAGTCAGCAGCGTTGTTGGAGATGTGGTGACGTACAGTGTGGTAAACACACACGAGTTCTGCGACCGTTGCCTGCTTGTCAATTCCTGTTACTGTCGTTGACTTCTTCTTGAAAAAAATGTCAATAGCAGCAGTGTTTCCATTTATCTGAAGTAAGATGGGACAAAAACATCCATGAGTCCTTTGCAAGATGGGGTGTGTTACCATATATATGCTTGACCCATCTATCTATGGCTACCCCTATATTAAATGTCTTGGATTTACTACCCGATATTATGGGGCGGAATGGAGGATTAAAAATATCCTTATGTACTTTAGGTATACCTACTATCGTAGCTAACACAGGGAACTCGACCTTTAGAAAATGATATGTCTCCACAGTAATCCTATTGTCCATACGATATTCATCAAGTGCTAAATCAATCTTACGATATCCTATATTTATCTTATTAAGGGAAATCATTTCATAGTTACCCGTATCCATTAATATACCTTGTACCTTATTAATATAGTCGATAGTATTATACAGGACTATCCCTGCTCCTTTATTGGGTTTCATAACCTGTATTTCATTATTACTAATCAATTCAGCCAAACACTTCCTCTCATTGGCATTAAGATTATCATTATTTTTATGTACCATACTCATTTTATTATATCTATAAATATCATGACAGGTGAGTTCCTCAAAACTAAACACTTTCTTATGTGCCATAGGAATAAAAGTTTTTGTTTGTTGGCGTGGCAACTTAAAAAAGTGCCAAATATGTTTGAATACAAATTACAGTCATACGAAAACAAGTAACTTTAGTACAGAAGATGCAGGTGCAATCAAAAAATAAATCATTGTTAACCAGGTTTTTATTTTTAATAAGTAACCAAACGCATAAATAAATGCATAATAATGAAGTAATCACTTGCTGACTGTTTCAGTGCTGTCAGAATGACCATTGCTGCAAGTGAGCTTGCAGATGTTTCTTCTAGGCTGAGCATTTTTTGTCTGCAAAAATAATAAACAATAAATTGAAAAAAAAAAGAAGAAACTATGTAAAAATAATGGAGTCAAATGCAGATCAAGTTTCCCGTGATACACTATACAATGAAGTGCAAGTGCAGGTGCAACGAGTTTATTTTTTTACACACCCACGCCGTTCCAAGTTAAAAATAAAGACTAGTGTTTTCTGCTGTGCACATATGTTTAGCAGCTTGGGTGAGGACCTGAGGCACACTTCCATCCTTAGGACACGCAGTGCAAACAGAAGAAAACAAATGAACTAGTTTTGACACCAGCAAGTTAAAGGAGACACTTGCTAAATATGCTGTATCTTCAACCCACAAATCCACTACCAGGCTACCCTTGACCTACTTCTCCAGAAAGCTGTGTTAACCTTATATACTTTGTCACACGCACGTATATGTATGACTGTATAGGCAGAGCAATGTGTTTATACATTACTACCTTACCTTTCTGCAAACCGAGTGCTCAGTTTCTGTGGTGAGAGTTACAACCAGGAACAGTTACTTTGTACAGGAGCCTCAAGCATTATACACCTTGGGAAGTGTATCTTTAGTTCAGAAACATTTACCCTTCGATCGTTGAACTATCTCACTCACTTCACGAGATTACAGAGGGATCTCCTCAAGGAGTTAGGAGATTCTGTACAAGGTGCGTGTACTGAGGGAGTCCCCGACAAGATCTCTGCTCAGTTGTCCACCTTAAATTCTATAGTTAACTCCTCCATGTGGCTTATCTCCTATGCGGCTGATGGAACGAGTAGAGCAGCAGGTTCAGGAGTTGCCCTGAGGTGTCACTCCTGGATGCGCTTGTGTAATTTTGCAGAACCGTTGAAGTCTACTTTCACCAATGCCCCATTTGATGGTTCCCCATTGTTTGGTTCCAAGGTGAAGGACACATTCACTCTTTGTGAGCAAGAAGGAAAGACGATTTCTGCTGTGGGAGTACACTTTGCTGTTCCCTCTTGACCATACCGCAAAGGTCAAAGGGGCGGTAAAATGTGGTTCAAAAATTCCCAGAGGGTCTTTCCGGACACACAGGGTGAATCCTCCTTCAGAGGCAGAGGAGGAGGAGGAAATGGGAGAAGTCGCCCTAGAGGCAGGAGCGGTCCGCCATACCAGCAAGGCCGTGATTCCTTTTAGGGACGGCCTTATCAGCGCTCCTGATGTGAGGCCCGACTGCATTTCTCTGAGGCTGGTCGGGGGTCGCATTTCTTTGTATCCAGAAGCCTGGCTAAATATCACTCGAGACAAGTGGGTACAAAGAGTTGTTACCAGAGGCTATATCATACCCTTTTCCCTTCCACCGTTTATTCCCAAGAAGATCCCAGATGTACCACCCAATCACAGGGATCAGTCAACTGTGGAGATCAACAAGTTGCTTTTAAAAAGAGTCATCCAGTCCATCCCAGCAGACCAGATAGGATCCGGAACTTACTCCAGGTTCTTTTTAGTAACAAAATGAAACAGAGATTGGCGGCCAGTATTGGACCTCAGCAGGTTAAATGAATCCATGAAGAAGGACAAGTTTTGGATGGTAACTCTGCAGTCGATACTCCCATTGTTAGGGAAAGACTATTGGATGTGCTCTCTAGATCTCCAAGATGCCTACTACCGTATAAAAATGGACAAGGCGTCCAGGAGCCATCTATGCTTCCGGCTGGGAGCCAGTCATTATCAGTTTTGTGCTCTGCCCTTTGGTCTCACCACAGCCCCCAGGGTCTCACCACAGCCCCCAGGGTGTTCGCCAAATGCATGGCAGTAGTGACAGCTCACCTGAGACGTCAAAGATTCCAGGTGTTTCCGTATTTGGATGACCGGCTCCTGACCGCCTCCACCAGGCATCTACTCCTCTAAAACAGACGCCACTATTCAACTCTGTGCTCAATTAGGGATCTCCATAAATTGGGAAAAATCTGCATTATTGCCCTCTCAATCTGTGATTTTTATAGGTGCAGAGGTAGACACAGTGAACATGACAGCTCGTCTCCCCACCGACAGGGCACAAAACTTAATCTTTTAAATTCAATGTCTTCTTCCATTGCAGAAGGTCAAAGTGAAGTGGGTTCTTCAGCTCCTCGGAACTATGGCTTCCACCATTCTATTAGTACCATTAGCCAGGTTGCACATGAGAATTCTCCAGTGGCTTCTGTCTTCCCAATGGTCCTTCCAATATCTCCTGCTGACAGAATCATGCAAGAAGGACCTTCTTTGGTGGATAGCTCCCAACCAGTTGATCACGGGCACTCCCTTTGTTCCTGCCCAACCCATTGCCACTGTGACCACGAATACCTCCCAGATCGAGTGGGGGGCATTATCTCGGCAGGACTGTCCAAGGCACATGGCAAGAACATGAGGCTCACCTGCATATCAATGTTCTGGAGATGAGGGTGGTGCTCCTGGCATTCAAGCACTTCAAGACCTTCTTCCTCTTGGGACTATTGCGATACAATCAGACAGCATGTTGGTAGTTTGGTATATCAACAAATTGGGTGGTACCAGATCTTACCCACTCTGTCGGGAGGCCATGCGAGTTTAGGAATGGCCAATTTCTTCCCAGCGCTTCCTGGTTGCAACGCACATTCCAGGGACAACCAACATGATAGCCGACAAGCTCAGCTGGGCAATCCTACTGCCTCACAAGTGGTCTCTGAAACAGGAAACAGTGGAACAGATTTTCCACAAATGGGGACAGCCTTGCTGCAATCTCCTTTCCAGCCCAGTCAGTACCAAATGCAGCAGCTATTTTACCCTCATTCCCCCTCTGGGGGAAACACCCAGAGATGCTCTGGCTCACAATTGGCTCATGGGACTTCTGTATGCTTTTCCTCCATTTCCTCTCATTTCCAAAGTGATTCAGAAAGCCAGTCGGCTGGGAAGCAAGTTGATCCTCATTGCTCCTTACTGGCCTCGTCAGGTCTGGTTCCCTTTTCTCGAGCCTCTTCTCCTGGATGATCCTTGGATCCTGGATCCAGCTCCAGATCTGTTGACTCACATGTCAGGTTCGCTACATCCCTCAATCCACACCCTCCGGTTAACAGCATGGCTGCTCCAGTTCCATCCCTAGTCAGGCTTCATGATGTATCATCCTCAGTATCACATATTCTTATGTCCTCCCATAAACCTTTAACTAGGAGGCTGTATGGCAGTAAATGGAAAAGATTTTCTATTTGGGCACAGAAAATGAATGTAAATCCCTACACTGCTTGTATCCCTGTGATTTTGGAATTTCTCTCTGAGCTTTTTCAACAAGGAGCTGCCGCCGCCACTATCAGAGTCCAATAGGTGGTGATTTCTCATTTTCACTTAGGGTTTCCAGATAATTTAATGTCTCAAAAGCTATGCAAGACCTTTTTGAAAGGAATCACTCTTTTGAGATCACCACTGCAAGAATCTGTGGCTTCTTGGGATTTAAACTTTGTGTTATCCAAACTGACTTCTCCCCCATTTGAACCTTTACACTCATCTTCATTGAAATTTTTGTCTTGGAAGACTTTGTTTTTGCTAGCTGTTACGTCAGCTAGACTGGTATCGGAGCTACAAGCCTTGTCTGTTAAGCCACCTTATTTGGTCTTTCACAAGGACAGGGTATCACTGCGTACTTATCCTTCCTTTGTCCCCAAAGTATGTTCCCCTGCTACCTTAAATGAATCCATAGAACTCCCAGTTTTCTTCGCTAATCACTGTAATGCAGCTGAATACCATTTTCATCAGCTGGACGTTCATAGACAACTACGTTTTTATTTACAACGGACCAAGGAATTTAGGAAGTCAGATCAACTATTCATTTCCTTTTCTGACTCCAGATTGGGCTTACCAGTTTCTAAAGTGACACTATCTAACTGGATTTCCAGTTGCATAGCCTTTATCTACAGTTCGGAGGGCAGACCTTTACCCTGCAGGATCAAGGCTTATTCTACCAGGTTGCTGTCTACCTCTGCAGCCTTTTAAGGCAGGGTCTCACTTGATAATATTTGTGCAGCAGCTACGTGGGCTAACCCTTAAACTTTTATTACACATTACAAATTGGATTTAGCTTCCAGGGGTAGAGCATCCTTTGGCTCCATGGTGCTTAGGAGTATTTTCCAGTGAGCCACCCAAGAATAAGGCACTAGGGATGCTGTCCCATATGTAAAAAAGAAGGTGAGATTGGACTACACAACATAAAGAAGTTATGTACTCACCATAACGTTCCATGTTGGTAGTCCATCTCACCCTTCATTTTTACCAACTCTCCCTCCTGCCCCCATCCCGGAAGATCTGGAGATAACAATAATAGTAATTTGGTTATCTTTGGTTGGAGACCCTTTAGTATTGGTTTGTCTGTTATGGGTTTTTTCTTCTAGTAAACAGCAAACAAGATCTGGGGTTTGTACCGGTGCACTATGGGATACCTGCTAAGCCACGAGCCAACCAGAAGTCTTCGAGCTTGTAAATCAGCCGAGTCGGAGCCGAAGATCGGCTCTGAACCCATATGTAAAAATGAAGGGTGAGATGGACTACCAACATGGAATGTTATGGTGAGTACATAACTTTTTTTTGGAGGAGAAAGCTGGAGCAATCTCTGTTTAGTTAGTTCAGCCATTTCACTGTGGGTTCCTGTAGGGTGGGGACATATGTTATATGATAGACATTTTTATATAATAAAGAATAGACCCTTACTTTAGTTCTTATAGTTCAATTTTAGTTCTCCAAACTCTTCTTTCAACATATTTTAGTTGTCCCAACCATGAATGGTGCTATTTCCCTAATGACTGTTACTTCATATTTATAGCTATAATCATAATACCACTGAAAAAAATGTTCCTGCTGTTTATATACAGAGTCCATGTCACTGTTACAGAGGTCCCATATTTATATAAGTTATATCTTTATTCTCTGTTGTTGGAACTCTTTGATAGAGGTAATCTTTATTTTATTGCAAAAACCTAGTAGCAGGTTACTGTCTAGTTTTCATTACATGTAGCAGTGCCTCACTTTGCTGTACAGTACATATAAGTAGATTATTACTGTATTTGTCTTATGGTGGATTTTTCATTTTAACCATGCAGAAACATCTTTATCCAGTTGTCTTTTGTATCTTGTATCCTATTAATTCTTTACTGCGTAGCAACCTGTAAGAGTGATGACTGTAATACAGACAATTTGATTCAGAAAATTATCAGCATCTGTAAGGTTAAGTAAGTCAGTAAAGTTCATTATTAAAGCCTTAGCTGATGTGAAATTCTAGGTGAGTTACTTACACAGGTATCATTTTCTGTAAGTACTGCTAAGGTCGTCTGTCATTATTTTATTTCCAATCTCATTCAAAGTTGTACAATTTCCAGATACTTTCTAGAGAAATTTTGTACAAATCCTGGAATCCAGTGCACATTTACTAAGGTTAAGATTAATTTTTTTTCTCTTTTTCTTTTGTTTTGACATTCAGTATTGACCATCATATTTTCACCGTTTCTGCACAAGTCGGTATCCCTAGGCGTTATAATAGAATGTCCCCATAAGATTGCTGTTTCCATTCTCTTTTCTTTAAATCTAGAGGTGTATATTCCTTTGCGTTTAATCTATTCATGTCATATTTTAATAAATTAGTTTTTTGGAAAAAGCCACTTGTTTTATGCATTTTAAATACATAAAGAAAGTGTCTGTCTTAGTGCTGCTGTTAAGGCCATTTACATTTGAGGAAGCACGTTTTAAATGAAGCATCTTAAATCGATCACATACATATTGCTATTTCTAGTCGCTATTCTATGATTTCCATAATAACTCGTATCCTTAGAATAATGGTTGTATGAAAACAAAAGGGAACCTTTTGGCTGAAAGGTCATTCTATTTGACATACACATGAAGAACAAAAAGTTAATGTTAAAGATAACTACAAATTAAGCCATTTCTTCCATGGAACTTAAGGTTCCAAGTTTGGAGTGCAATCACATTCAAAGTAGCCTTCTAATTCAACCTTTACTCTTTTACACCCACTCATCTATTTGTTCTTACTTTAAATCTGTAGGCCAATATATATATATATATATATATATATATATATATATATATATATATATATATATATATATATATATATATATATAAAATCAAATGAATGCTTTATATAGGTTATCTTATAGTCACTTGTGTCTGTTAAAACATATGTTTAATCTTTAGGTTCATAGGTAGCTACTAGGTATGCAGTCAGAGATACTATTGAGGGCAGTATTCCAGTTTCCCAAAAGCCCCAGGGTGCTGTCAGGTTAAGTAAGCTACTTAGTCATATAGCAGAGAGATGAAAGCTGAGGGAATCAAACCCTGGATCACAACAAATAGTCCGTTTAACAGTTTATAGTTTTATTCCACTATACTAGCTGCAAAACGTCAAACTTTCCCTAACACTCATGTTATTAGCTCTCTCATGACTACTGAGGATCATAAGTGAAAGTTCTATGCCATTTCATCTGGCATTCAAGCTGTTACCAGCCATTATTTATGTGATGGGTAGCTATGTAACAATATGATAATGAGGTACAGTTCCTTGTCAACCCTTCTTAACTTCTTTGTGTGCCTTTGTATAAAAATGCCATCATATATTCAATCTAAATAACAATTAAATCACAAACCACTATCTGCATATGCTAAACATAATTTCAAACCATGTATCCATATGAATTGTTATAAATAGCATATGATGCTATTCTCCTGTAAGCTGCCTGAAAAATATGAACTAATTTGTACTGACAATATTGCCCAGCTTAAAAATTATTCACTTCAAAACATATTACTAAAATGCAGAGCCTAACCTAGTAACCAAGAGCTAAAATACTCAGGTGGATGACTTTATTAGACTAATAAAGCTGATACTAAGTGTCATAGGTTCATAGGTGTGTGCTAGGCTAATGGCCCTGGATCCTTTTACAAGCCTAGCCCATTGGATTACCTTGGCATCGTGCCACCCTACGATAATTCCCAGTGCCTCTGTCAAGTAGAGCCACTGGAGTGATCCCAGGGGTGAATTTTCTGTTTTCCATCCACTCATCAAGATTTCTGTTGAAGAGGGCCAGTGAGGTGCTCCGCTTGACATGTATGGGAAGCCTATTCCATAGCATGTGCAGTCTCTGGATTATGAACCTGTCCCTCCAGCTTTTTCTGTTGATTGTGGTAATGAGGTTGAGGTCTCTAGAGCGTGTAGCGTGGAGGAATTGGGATTTCTCTAGATGCAGAATTTCTAACAGAGCTGGGTCAGACATGGCGTTGTAAGTCAAGCAGATACCTCTAAGTAGGCGATATGAGACAAAGAATAGTTGGAGTTTTTTGAGTCTGTCCATATAGGACAAGTGTTTAAGGCCCATGATCCTCTTTGTGAGGTACCTTTGCGGCCTCTCCAGTTGCTGCAAGTGTCTAATGAGGTACATGTCAAATAGGGCTTTGTACTCTATGATTGGCCTAACAAGGGAAGAGTAGAGGGAGACAATGACTTTCTTCCTGTATGCAAAACCCTTAGTCTTCTAATAGTCACATTTCACACCTACCAGGTTTCCAGTTTACAATGCAATTAAAATTCCAGTGTATGACCTTGGATCATGCAAAACAAATCTATTGATTTTTGTTTGTTTTTTGCGGGGGGGGGGGTTATGGTATATTTTGAGAGAGAGTCAGGGAGAGAAATTGATTAAAGTAAGGAAGTGAGTGAAGGGGGGAGAGTAAGGAGGTGTAAGGTATGAATAGATACTTGTTGATATTTAGAAGTATAATGTATCCTTGGGTTAAGCAACTACAGAGGTAGATTTTGGCTAAGAATAAAGGACTGGAGAGAGGTTATTGACCTGATGGATGCAGGTAAGGAGTTTCAAGCCTTAGATATGTAGTATGAGTACAGACCATGTCCAGCAGATTTGACTGGAGGACAGAGAGGAGTTTTTGGTCACTGGATCGTAATTACCGAGTGGGACATAGTTGCGTAGAATGGCATTTAATGCTAGACAAGCAGATAGATGCTGGATAATTTCACAGCACAGCACTGCATAAAGATGCATGCAAGCACTGTTCTATACAAAAACAAAGGTAATTTTATGCCTTTAAACACGATCTTAAAGCCAGCTGCTAAGACTGTATGTAGTGTTAACACCCTACACGAGTGCCACATACACACACACACAGGCACACACACACTGAAGCAACACCAAGTCATTTTTGCCTGACCTTGAAAAAAGGCAATGCTGTCTGTGCTTTTTTCAGAATTAATACCCTAGTCTGTTAGTACATTTAACAGCTGTTTAAGACCAAACAGGAAATTATAGGTTTGTAATTTCAAAACACTGTCATTCTAGCACTGAAAAATCATGGCAACATGATTTATGCTGCGTAAATTGCATATCGCATAGTCAAAAGTTCAAAGAAAGTTTAAAATATACTTCAGAACAAATGGGACTAACAGAAATCTGTAAACTGGGGCTGTTTTTGATCAAAGCAAGTGCATAGTTTCAGCAGAGTTAGTTTAAAAATATACACTAGTGTTTAAAGACTGAGAATTATAGGCATTATATTGGCCTTTTCATAAAGTTTACATTATGTGTTTCGTATTTAATTGTTTTGTTAACTGCTGTATGCATATTATGGGGTATGACATCTTCCAAGAAATAATGCTGCTGTCCTTGAACCGCTATTATTTTTGTAGTCTTTTATTGAAGAAATCATTTTATGTTGTTGAAGTCAGCTCCCAAAGCACTGATGCTTTGGCATGGATTTAGACGCCATAAATGCATAGCAAACACACTAGTCCAAAGTTCCTTAGGTATGACTATTTTTCTCAGAGAAAGTGACATGCAGTAAATATCCCTCCTGTCTGCCATAAAAATGGTTAAAGCAGAGCACACTTTGTTGTAGTATGCCTGATCTACAGAACATGACTGTAATAGAGTTTAATATACAGCCCGCTAATCAAACAGATTTTTGATTATGAGTGAGTTTTGTTATCAGACAGACTGACTGGGATGTACCTTTTTAAGTGACATGTGAAATTGTGTACCAGTTCTCTTCATAGGTCTCAACCTGCTAAGAGTCCAATGTGGAACACAGACTATAGCAATGTGTGACAAACAGTCAAAATGTGGAACACCCAATTTTTGCACTGTGCGAAAAACATACTTTGAACATGGCCATGGCTTTTCAACCAAAATATACCACATGTAAGTATTTAATAATACACACACTTGTGTGGAGTCTGCATGTCCTCCCCGCGGTTGAGTGGGCGTTCGAAAGACATGTGTTGAATGGGCGTGCCTTCGTTGAAGGTTGGGCGTCGGGCTAGCAACTCGACACCATAAAGACCAACTGCCAATCATTAGTGGACCGGAGTTCCGCTGTGGCGACCCCTAACCGGGAAAAGCCGAAAGACAAACAACAACAACACTCTTTTGCAGACACAGATATTTACATATATACGAAAAAGCAGTAAGCCTCCAGAGACTTTAAGTTAAGAAGGAGTTGTTCCATTTATACTTTTTGGAGCTTTTTGGGTCTCTGGAGGCTTACTGCTTTTTCGTGACTTGGTTTACTTGTGATTATTATTTACATATATACACAGATGTAAATGCAAAAAGACAGTGGCTCACTCATATAGAAAAACTCAAACACACACACGCGAGCACACACAGACACACACACACACACACACACACACACACACACACACACACACACACACACACACACAGTACCAAAGTAAATAACTGCTGCAATACCAGGAGTTAAAATGATCCCTTTTAACTGCAGGTATTGCAGTTATTTACTTTGGTACTGTTTTGCTTCTATTTAATTTTTTCTCCCTCTCTTTAAACACAATTTGCCACAACCTCCTTTAGTGAGGGGGAAAGTGATAGAAGCTTATTTTTTCTGAGATCTCCCTTCTGAATTTGCCCTACATGGTCAGATGTTTCCTCCTTTCTGTCATATATCAAAAAAGGTATGTGGCCCCTTCCTAATCCCTACTGCTAATTCTCTTTCAACATGCACCTTCACGTCCGTTTCACTTCTGCTGGCCTGTCTTGCATTGTGTTTTCTTTTCCTCCCACCTCTCTCTTTAGTTCTGCCTGGTGTATGTCTTCGCTTTTACTCTAATCACTGGCTTTGCTCACCTTCCTTTCTATTTACATTGGCCTTCTCTTCTTTTTGGCTATTTCTCACACCCTTGCTCATATCCCCAAGTACTCTATCCTTGATCCGTACATATAAATTGTTTACACATTTACTCTTCTCCCAGTTTCTTAATCAATCGTTTACCTCTCCCCAAGTGCATCATAATACAAAAATCATGCTTCATCACCTTTGTCTTTGTATTCCTGTCTTTTCTTCCTACTACAAACTACATAATGACATGATTAACATTGACTACTGGTGTATTTACCTCAACATCCATCAGATAGGACCATATCCAGAATTCTATCTTTTCCAGAGCAGTCCTGCACCAGCTGGCAAAAGATCTCATGGACCAAAATCTCCAACTCCCACTTCTCCTTTACTCTGGTAACATTGCTCCTGTATTAAAATATAAAGCCTATCTTAGGCGGTAATTGCTATTTGGTCATATAGAATTTTTCTAGGCATCAATTATTTTAAGATTTGATATATACTATATTCTTAATAGTTTATATAATAATAATTTTTAATTGATTGTTTTTGAGAGGGTTAATTTTACCTGAAATTTAGTATTCCTGGTATCAATTTCATTCAGTTTTAATTTTATTCACATATGTCCCTATACAGGAGCCTTTATGAAAAAGTTATCAAAAGGTGTTATTATAATTTTACCCCTGTAGGAACATATGGTTATCTAGTTTTTACATATATATATACATATATATATATATATATATTTTATTACATATATATTTTTATATCCTGTTTAGTGTTTATATAGTGATTAACATTTTTTCAGTAGTTATAGGTCATGGGCATGTTTTATTGTTATAGGTTACTGCATTTAGCAACCTATTATACGCATAGAATATATACATGTTCATCTTGCTATAAAGTATGTAATTCACTCCCTCAGGAAGTGATGTAACATGTGATGTTAACTATGTATTTAAATGCTCAGTAAGTTTTGGCACCTTACTGAACATTTTGGTTTACTCTGATGAAGCTTCCGTTCACAGAGAAGCGAAAACGCTAACCTATTTTTGCTAATAAAATTGCGTTAAGGATTTCTTCTGGTGTGCGAGACTGTTTGGCTTCCGACTTTTGTTTTTTACTCTGGTGTCATAGAATGTTCAGGTCTGCTTTTGGAAGTTTCAAATCCCCACAAATATTGCCTTTTTGCTCCTATCCCCTTACTGTAGGTTTCCTACATTTGTTCATCCTTCTCCTGTGGTGGTCTCATGAGGCATTTCACTGTATCAATCCATCAGGTCCCCTCCTCCCTCAAAGCATAAAGCAGGAGGAAGAGACCTTGGTGATAGCAGAGGCAGAAAAGAATCACTCCTTGCAGACTGAGGAAGTGCATCAGTGACTAGTAAGGTGGTGGACTGTATCCTTATAATAATGGACTGCAGAAGTCGAAAGGTTCTACCACTCATGTTTAGACAGCAGATAGGCCTGAATGGACTGCTGTGCTTGTTCCTGGCACCTACACAAGGAGAGGAAGCTAAAGGTCACTGAGAGTGTACGGACAAAGGTAATGAAGGGAAGAGAGGGCAGTTGACAAGAGGACAGGTTGGGGGAGATAGAGCTCTTATCACCCGAGGATAGGGGAGGAAGGAGAGAGATGGTATGGGTTCTGAAGATACACTGGCTTAAAGCTTAACACAAAAGCCAGGGGAGACAGGATGGGGAACAACTAGCTGACTAATTGTACAAAATTCATCCTAGGCATTAGAAAGCATGTCTTCATTAAAAAACAGAAGAATAAATATAACCTGATGGGGCAGTAGATTTTCAAGACACTGGAATTCTTTAAGATGGCCTGGGGTGGGTGGTGAGGTAGGAGTAAAGGCAGTGAGAAGATGTCAGCTGCGCAAGCTGGGCAAGTTAGACAGAAAACTTTTCTTTTTCTGCTGACAAATATTTAATGCAATATGCACTCAGTTTTGCCACAAATATTTTTGTTTTGTTATTTGCATAGTTGCAAAATAGAAGCTGAGTTTTTGTAGTTCGTCTGTAACTGCAGAGTTGTGTTGGCTGTGATGCACAACAAAGGTAATTTCTGTAATGCAAAATATTTTAAATGTTAATCATTTCTACTGTACACTTATGCACTGATGCACTTAACAGAGTTACAGCTAACAGCTTAAGTAATCGCTAAGGTAACCAGCTGTAGACACTTACATCATATAGACTTGGGCTTGATTACCGTTATTTTAAATTACATACTCTTAAAGAGCTTACTTACGCATGTCATGACACTATGCATTTATATCTACTCTGCACCAGTTGCCATGGTATAGTTTTAAACGCTAATGTGTCTGCCTTTGCTTTCACTTGAATGGAAAATCAAAACGATGATCTCTCCTCCCTCTCTGTCCCTCTGCACCCTGCAAGTATTGCAGTGGCACGAAAACTAGTAGTGGCATGTGATTGGCCGAATTTTCTTTATCCTGAATAGCTCCCTTTGCCTTAGGAGCAGTGACTTGATTGGCTCATATACCACAGTGCATTACACAAGTCAATGAAAAAAACATAAAGCGGAGCTGGCACTGTTCAGTGCGGAACAGCGGAACAGTCAGCTAAGCCGATGTTAAATGCAGAGCGTTCCGCACAATCCAGAGCACTTTGCTGCCCAGGTTCTCTTTCTCTGGATGGCTTAAAGTGCTGCTAATCTTCAGTGGTCTCTGCAACATAATTCAGTGGCTGTGTCAGTAGTTTTGGGGACTGAAGTCATTTAAATACAGATGGTAATAAACCACCCTGATATACAGGAAATGGAGTAATGTACCTTTACTGCAGTCCGACATCAGATTTCACACCAGGTCATCATAATTTTTTATTTTTATTTATTTTACATTTGTTGACCGGGATAGTCCGACTGGATGCATGTCCATTTTCAGCGGAGGCCCGGGGAGAAAAGCTCCAAGGGTAAGCAGATACAGCATTACATAATACCAGCATTACATATTACAAACAGATTATTTACAGAGATTACATAAGTAAGCAAGTTAAACAAGTTCCACAGGTTAAAGTTAGTCCTGAGCACAAGTCAGGATTAAATTAAATTACACAGTAAACTGGTTAACAGATTTTTACACATTCGAGTTAGCCAGGCTTGATACATTGACATAGCCAGTTAAGTTACAAATGTTGTTTGAGTCTAGTTTTAAATTGACCTAAGGTGGAAAGTAAGGTAATATCAGCTGGAAGAGTGTTCCAGGATCTACTTACAGAGTTTGCAAAGAGAGAATCACCGGCTGTGTTATTAATTTTGCTAGTCTGAATTAGTAGTTTGTTAGAGGATCGAAGCAATCTAGGATTGTTATAGGGGGTGATAATATTTTTAAGTGCAGGAGTATTGTCCGGATTATAGAGGATTTTATAGGTCATAATCAGTTGGTTATACTGGATTAGGCTAGGTAGTTCAAGCCAACCAAGCTGATTTAGATTGATGCAATGATGTGTCCTAAAAGGCAGCCCAGTGGCAAACCTGGCAATGTGGTTGTAGCAAATTGAGAGTTTGTTAAGGACAGTCTTGTTCAAATTCGAGAGTAGAGGGGAGGCATACAGAAGGGTTGAAAGAAGGTGAGAGCAAGCTATGGCAATTTTAGCTGGAGGGGTTAGGAAGGCTTTTATTCTGTAAAGTGACCCTAGTTTTTTATTGATGGTTTTGATAGCTTGGTTAACATGTAGGTCAAATTTGAGATTATTGTCTATGATGACACCTAATAGTTTTGTAGATGGGTCAGGGGAGATTATTCTGTCATCATTTGATTTTATGGTAAAGGTGAAAGCGGTAGACCTACGTGTTGGTGAAAATAACAGCATTTTAGTTTTTTTTGGGATTTGGGATCAGACGACATTCAGAAAGCCAGTTTTCTATTGTATTAAAGGTGGTCTGGGTAGCTGACCATAACTCTACTGGAGATGTGGCTGAGCAAATCAGAGTAGAGTCATCAGCATATTGGATACTGCTGACTTTTGGGATGACAGTATAAAGGTCGTTAATGAAGATGGAGAACAGCAAGGGCCCTAGTATAGAGCCTTGTGGTACTCTGAGGGTGTTAGGTAGAAGGTTAGAGAGTTTGTTCTGCCAGAGGACAGCCTGCTGTCGACCATTCAGGTAGGATTGAAACCATTGGAGGGCTCCAGTATCTAGACAGAATGTTTGCAGGGTGTGGATTAAAAGTTGGTGATCAACCATATCGAATGCCTTGGAAAGATCCAAAAAGAGGGCTGAGGATATATAATTATTGTTGCGATTATGGTTTATGGTGTTAGTAAAGGCTAGGAGGGCTGAAGTAGTGCTGTGATGAGGACGGAAGCCATAAGGCGATTTTGGATTAGGTGGTGCATGAATTGTCTATGAATACATTTTTCCATAATCTTTGCAAGTGGAGAGAGTATAGCTATTGGTCTATAATTGGAGAATTCAGTAGAGCTGCCTCCTTTGTGAAGTGGGATTACATAGGATATTTTCCAGATGGTGGGAATTTTAGCTTCTACTATGGTTTGATTGATTAGTATTGAGACGGGGTAAGCAATAGCATCAGCTGATTTTTGTAGGTACTCGGCAGGGAGTTGATCAGCAGAAAGTGTAGTGGGTTTTAATTTTTTGATCAAGGTACGGATAAGTGAAGTGGCGACTGGTTGGAAGCTGAACGCACGTAGGTTTCTAGGGGTGCTACTTTCAGGACCAGGGGAGCTAGGAGGTAGTTGGCTAGCTAGGGCTTGAATTGTCTCAGTAAAGAATTGGTTAAAACTATCAGAAACATCTTCAGGGTTTTTATCAATAGTAGCAGCAGGGATTGGGGTTGAAGTTTGCCCAGGATGTAGTAGATTATTTAAACCTGCCCAAAACTTCTGAGGGTTATTTTGATTTACTGTCTGTAAATTACAGTAGTATTGTTTTTTGTCTTGTAAAATTGATTTTTTAGTTTCGTTCCTGGATTGCCTGTATTTAATGTGATATTGAGGGTCTTTAGAAGAACGCCATAAAGCCCATGCTTTGTTTCTAAGGGTAATTTTGAGTTTAGACTCTATAGAAAGCCATGGTGCAGTTTTTGCCTTGGTTCTCTTTCAACGAACAGGTGCATGCAAATCAAGGATCTCAAGGAATTTGTTGTTAAAGTATGCTACTGCTTCCTCTAAGGGGAGGTGTTTTAGAATAGACCAATTACATGAGTTTAGTTCTTGTTGGAATTTGGCAGGGTCAAAGTTTTTATTGTTTCTAACCTTTCTGGGTAAGGGTTGTTGGGAATTAATGGTTTTGTGCTTAATTACATATGTGAGAAGGTGATCGCTTAGGCCATTAAGGAGGGTACCAGAGGTGTACAGTTGGGGGTGACTGTTTATGAGTACCCAATCAAGTATACTTTCTTTTTGGTTGGGTTTACCTATCCTGGTAGGGGTGGATATGATTTGTGTAAATGCATGCAGGTTAATATGGGTGGTTGGGAATTCTAAGGAACAGGTTCCCCAGTCTATGTTAAAGTCTCCAAGTAGTGGGGATTCTTGGGGGTAGTGACATGATAACCAGTGCAGGATATCTTCAAATGTAGATATATTGTTACCTGGGGGAATGTACATACAGATGATATTAATGCATTTATTTTTATTAAGTTGCAATTTGGTGGCAAGAATCTCAGAGTTATTAATCTGAGGAGGTTGTATTACATCTATGGTGACATTCAACTCAGATTTATAGAGTACAGCTACCCCACGCACTCCCGCGAAGCATGATCCAGCCTGTGTATGTTGTACCCAGGTGGTAATACTTCATTGTCTTTAGTGTTAGGTTTTAACCAGGTTTCAGATAAACAGAGAATCTCAGGGGAGTGGACATCCAGAAGTGCATGCAATTCATGTGCCTTGTTATTAATGCTTCTAATATTGAGATGACAGACTAGGAGAGAGTTAGTTGGCCTATAAATTGTAGGTTTGTAGCTTAGATTACAAGTAGAGGGGGTATGTGTATCTGAAGTGAGTGGACCAGGGTTAGGGTGAATATCACCACCAAGTATTAGGTTGAGTCTATACTTGGTGATGAACTTCAGGAATTTGTTTATTAGTTTGTGGTAGTGTTTCGATCTAGAGCTAATGTGCCTGGGGTTGAGATGTTGATAGACTGAACAAGATGTTGGATAGGATCTGGTACTGTAGGTATGGTTGAAGGTGGAAGGATTTACAGCTGGGGTGATAGTATGGCCTTTTGGGACCTGAAATCCCATAAGAAACTGGTTTTCATACAAGGTAAGGAGGT